>NW_027496999.1:0-193722 GCF_021521415.1 Bidens hawaiensis | reverse complement strand
AAGTTATACAAAGGATCTTGGTCCAAGAAAGTAGTTAAAAGAGTCAAAAACGAATTTTTACGGTCAAAATCTTTGTTTTGATGTTTTAATCGAAACCATGAAAGAAATGGCTTGATTGTGGGTATAACTTGCTTGGTGTGGTGTTGTTGTGCTTGTAAGTGTTGTATCTAGTGGCTAGCAAAGGCTAGAAATCAAGATCTTTGCGATCTAACACTAGAAAACACAAAGTAGTTCGGTTTTCGTATGATTTGTGTGATTTGGACAGATTGTGGTAGGCTTAGAGTTGGGTCATGAAATTTCACAGAGATGATCTACACATGAAAATATGAGATCTGTGAAATTTTGGTAATTTTTGGATAAAGGATGAATATTTGGTGAATTTAATGCTCGGTTTTGGCTAAAAATGGTGAAAAATAGCTAAACATCATGAAAAATTCTGGAAATTTAAGATAAGCTTTTTATAACATATAAAAGTCACACACAAAATTTCAGGTTCATTGGAGAAGTCTAAGTAGGCTTTTCGGTAAAACGAGTTCTAGGGATTTCTAGCTCGGTTTTGGTAAAAATGGCTTGAAAAGTGAGTTTTTGGTTCTAGAAAAATTACAGGGAACTATGTGGGTGACAGGGGTCATCCCAGAAAAATTTGGGATTTTTCGAAGGTCGTTTGGTTTTTTCGACATATTGGTGTTTAAATGACGTTTAAAAATGGTTAAATAAATCTTAGATATAAAAATTAATTCTGGAAAAATTTTATAAAATTCCTTACTTTCAAAATATGGTTTGTACAAAATTTCAAGGTCCGAGACTAAACGGATATTTATTTGTGCTAAATGGAACTTAAAAACAAACTTTTAAAGCTTAAAACGTGTAAACCGGCAAAGTTCGCATAAGCGAGCTGACTGGTGCATAAAAACCTTAAAAATGGACTATTCTCATGAAACTAAGTTAATCAAGTAAAAATAAATCATCCGAAAATAATTCGGATGATTTGGGTAATTTTACCCGATTTAACCGTTTCCGGTGTATTAAATACGGAAACGGGCCCCGCGGCCAAACGAGGTGTCTAACCGAGCTCTAATTTCACCACTTTAATGAAAATATCAATAATAATTATTTTCGGGTCGTGTGTGGTCAAACTTATTTTTGTAAACATAAAGACGGATAACCGTGCTAGGCACGCAAAACGAGAAACAAACTAACGGTAGTTTTGACTAAAGAACTCTAGGTGATATCACAATCTAAGTCCTGAAAAGTATTTCGGGGTTAACATTGTCCCCGGATCGTGTACGGTACTGGGTTAGCAGTGTCCCCAGACGTACCGGTTAACACGAATTTAAGTTATATTGATAGAAATTGTGTAGTAACGATTTGGGGATCGTATTACAGATCTGTACCAGTAGCCGTGCACCGTAGTACATCTTGCTCACAAGAAGGTGAGTTTTCACGAGCCCCTTTTTAATGAACTGTTTTATATATTTTCCCGGGGCGGAAAGCATGTTTTTATCAAAGTGTTTAAGTACATGCTGATCGCATGGAAATGAACGTATTTATATAATGTTTATTGTACGGGAATAGTACAGTAATGAATTAAGATGGTAATTGTCTGAGTAGCTAACAGTGTAAGGCCCGAAACAGTGTTCTGGGGTAACCGAGTTCCCAGAGGTTATTAAATGTGTTCTGGGGTAACCGAGTTCCCAGAGGTTATTAAATCTGTTTCTGGGGTAACAGAGTTCCCAGGGGTTATTAAATGTGTTTCTGGGGTAACAGAGTTCCCAGAGGTTATTGGAAGTATTCTGGGGTAACAGAGTTCCCGGAGGTTAATCGATATGTTTTGGGATTAACAGAGTTCTCACTTGTGGGCTCAGCATAATTACATCGCTTATTTATGATTATTATAATGATTTATTATGGTTTATTTAAATTAGTGAAACTCACCAACTATTCGTAGTTGACCCGTTTTCTTTACATGCTTTCTAGGTACACTCAAAGTGGAATGAGTGATATGTGTTTGATGCTGTGTGCTATTTTGTGGAAGTCTAGAGATCTATATTTTGCATTAAATATGTTAATGTACTATCGGTAACACTTATGTGATAACACTTAGATGGTTATGAAACTCAGAACAATGTAATACGTTTAAATTAATGTAGTGGTGTTTTCTTTATAAACAATGCTGTTGATATCAGATGTGTCTGTTGCATCCCGTGTACGTTTCCGCTGCGGTTACGGGGTGTTACAGAACTTGGTATCAGAGTCATTGGTTATAAAGAATTAGGATGTCTTTAAAAGATACCTAAAATATAATCAGTAGCTCAAGTATTATAGGATCTGAATATCAACTAATAATTTATTGTGACGAGATCGGGAAGAACTTGGATGGACAAGTGGGTTGTTATGGTCCGGAACATAATAACAGACTTGTCTGCACGAGGAAATTCAGGGAAAGTCACGGGGGACTTTAATAGGTAAAATTGGCAACATACGTGCAAATATGTGATAATATTGTTATGTAGTCAAGTTGTATAAGTAAGTGTATCTTAATTTGATTATGATTTACACTATGGAAAGAACTATATGTTTGTTAACTTGTGTGCAGGTAAAATGTCAAGAACTCCTAGTTTGTCGATTGAGGAGGACCCGGAGGAGGTCAGCTCCGGGGACTCTGGGAGCCCACTCGTAGCATCTAGCACCGAGCCTTCTGAGACTAGCCTTAGGAGTGCTAGCTTGTCCTCCCCTGCTAGGGTTACCAGGTCTCCCACCCCACCCGCACCTCAGGTCACCCTCACCCCTCCCAGACCCGGTCCCCGCCTCACGGCGCGGATTAGTGTCCCGTATGTTTCACCTACCTCTACCCCACCCAGATCCACTTACCACAGAGGCGAGTCCTCCCGCCCCCAGCCCGGGCCTGTGCCGCCACCTGTGTGGGGTACCCCCAGGCCAGTGAGGGATGAGCGTCCCTCCACCGAGGCGGCGTGGCTCCGGGTGCTCACCGAGCGGATGAATGAGCACACCACCGCCTTGACGGTGGGTATTCAGAGGAGGAACCTCTTGGTGGATTGCATACTGGACAGCCAGCATGCGATCGCGCAGCTGAGGAGGGAGGACGCCTACTCCCTGGGTTTGATTAACCGGATGGAAACACGGATCCGGGGTTTAATGGCAGTGATTGTGGGGATGGCGGCGGTGTTGGTGTGGTTGGTATACCACCGTGTTTAGATCATGTTAGGGTGGTGATAGTCAGGGACCGCTTTTTGATACTCTGTGTAAGCAGTTAGTGGTGATGCTAACATAGAGTGAATCTTGTTTAGTTATAATACAACCACTGGCCCTTAGGGTGGGTCTCTTTTGGGGCATTTCAGTATAGATACTTTTGGGTATCATTCAAGCACTGACCCGTTGCGGGTTATGTCGAGATGATGCCGACATAGGCCCTATGTAGGAAAACTTATCTAATGTAATAGTGACAGGAAAGTAATATGAACGGATGTTTGTGTAATATGTATTAACGTTTATTAATGAATGGAATGTTTGTTGTGTTTTATGATTGGAACTTGTATTGATTATATATATTTTCTTGATGTTGTGTAGAATGGCACCAAAACGTTCAGCCCAATTGTCGGAAGTGGACGTGAGTCGTTTGATTGCTCAACAGTTAGAGGCGGCGATACCGGATATAGTATCGCTCATCGCCGCCAGTATTAACAATTCGGCCAATCCAAACCCTCCGAGCAATCAAACGACCACCAATAATGACGGGGAACGAAATACTAATCCTCCGCAGAATGATAACACGATTCCGAGTAATGACGCACCACCTAGGGTGGTCGTTACAGACAGTAATGGCCCTATACCTACGGTAGAGACGAACCGTACGGAACCGATTCGTGCATCCAGGGGATGTTCGATCAAGGACTTTATGTTGTGCAAACCTCTAGAGTTTAGCGGGTCTGAAGGACCAAATGGATTAGTTAAATGGATCGAGAAAATATAATCCGTGGTGAATATCAGCAACTGCCCCGAGGATTGTGTTGTTAAGTATGCTGCCTGCACATTCACGGACCATGCCTTGACATGGTGGAACACGATAGTGCAGACCCGGGGCCAAGCGGCGACAAACCGCATGACCTGGATGGAGCTCAAGGCTCTTGTACTGGAACATTTCTGCCTGAAAAACGAATTGCAAAAGTTAGAAAATGAATTGTGGAACCTGGAAATGCAGGGGGCAGACCATTTGGGTTATACGAACCGGTTTAATGAGTTGTCGCGATTGGTACCATGGTTGGTCACCCCAGAGTCGAAGAGGGTGGAGCGTTATATTTGGGGGCTAACTCCAGTTGTAAGGAGTATAGTCAATTCTGGGGGACACCAGACGTATGAGGGTGCGGGTGACGCAAGCTGGTATCGTCACGTATGATTTCGTAAGAAGCGGGTCACTGAAGGTGGCAGGAGAGTCCGCTGGGGGGAAGCGGAGTTCACATGACCATAGGACCCAGGAAAAGCAGCAAGGTAAACGTGCCAGACCCACTGTCCAGAACTACGTCATGACTAGTTCGGGCGGGAGGCAAGAACTGCAGAAGGGAACGTTTCCTAAGTGTGGGAAATGTGGTTACCACCATGGTGGCGTGTGCAAAGAGGTGGTGTGCCACCGGTGTGCCAGGATTGGACACTACGCACCCAATTGTAAGACAAATCTGAACAACCTGAACCGTCAACCGCAACCTATCCGTGCGCAGCCATTTAAGACCCAACCAGCCCGACAGCAGAACCCGCAAGGAAACCAAATGGTGACCACCATCCGTGCTTGCTATGAATGCGGCAGCACGGATCACTTCAAAAGACACTGTCCGAAACTGAACCAGGGAGGAAACGGGAGGCAACCCTCGGGTCAGGCATCGTAGTCCAATCCGGCGCGAGGCCGAGCATTCGTGATGGGGGCGAACGAGGCACGCCAGGACCCCAGTGTAGTGACAGGTACATTCCTCGTCTCTGATCATTACGCTTCTGTATTATTTGATACAGGCGCCGATAGAAGTTTTGTCTCCGTTAGATTCCTGTCGATAGCAAACCTTCCTATTGGTGAAACCATAGAACCTTACACCGTAGAAGTCGCTAACGGTAAAACCATGATAGTAAATCAGAGAGTTCGGAATTGCCCTTTTATTCTGAACGAACAATCCTTTCTGATTGACTTGTTACCGGTAGAATTGGGTAGTTTTGATGTGATAGTGGGAATGGATTGGTTAGCACGTAACAGGGTAGAAATAAACTGTGAAAAGAAAATCGTCAAGATCCGGGTGTCGGATGACGAGGAGGTATTAGTGCAAGGAGAAAAATCCGGCACCATGATACCATTTATATCCCACCTCAAGGTGTTAAAATATATACGTCAGGGATGTGTGGCGTATCTAGCGAGCCTGACGGCCACTGATTCTGAGGAAAAACGGGTGGACGATATCCCCGTGGTATGCGAATTTCCACAAGTTTTCCCAGAGGAACTTCCTGGATTACCGCCAACCCGACAGGTCGAATTCAGAATCGATCTGTTACCTCAAGCTGGCCCTGTTGCTAAGGCACCCTACCGACTTGCACCATCTGAGATGCAAGAATTATCCAACCAATTGCAAGAATTGTTGGATAAAGGATTTATTCGTCCTAGTTATTCCCCGTGGGGTGCACCGGTACTATTCGTGAAAAAGAAGGACGGGAGCCTTAGAATGTGCATTGATTACAGGGAGTTGAACAAGTTGACAATCAAAAATAGGTATCCTCTTCCCCGAATCGATGATCTGTTCGACCAACTACAAGGTGCGAGCTACTTCTCAAAAATAGATCTTAGATCGGGATACCATCAGGTTAGAATTCAAGAGGAGGATATCCCAAAAACCGCATTCCGGACTCGCTACCGTTATTACGAGTTCTTAGTTATGCCTTTTGGGCTAACAAATGCGCCAACAGTGTTCATGGATCTCATGAATCGAGTCTGTAAACCCTACCTCGATAAATTCGTCATCGTGTTTATTGACGATATTTTGATATACTCGAAGAATAAAGAAGAGCACGAGCAACACTTAAGATTAATTTTAGAGCTTCTAAATCAGGAGAAGTTGTATGCAAAATTCTCCAAGTGTAACTTCTGGTTACAAGAAGTGCAATTCCTTGGTCACGTTATAAATCACCAAGGAATACACGTTGATCCAAGTAAGGTTGAAGCGGTTAAGAATTGGCAAGCGCCTAGATCGCCAAAGAAAATCCGCCAATTCTTAGGCTTAGCTGGATACTATCGTTGATTTATAGAGAACTTTTCCAGCATCGCCCAACCATTAACCCTCCTGACTCAAAAGGATCGAAAATATGATTGGGGAGAAGAACAGGAAGCGGCGTTTGAAACGCTAAAACAAAGATTGTGCCAAGCGCCGATCTTAAGTCTCCCCGACGGAGACGATGGTTTTGTCGTGTATTGTGACGCATCCCGTAGAGGATTGGGATGTGTGTTGATGCAGAATAATAAAGTCATAGCCTATGCTTCCCGACAGTTAAAAGTACACGAGAAAAATTACACTACTCATGACTTAGAACTGGGAGCAGTTATCTTCGCACTTAAAATCTGGAGACATTATCTCTACGGTACAAAGTGCACCATCTTCACCGATCATAAAAGTTTGCATCACATATTTGATCAGAAAGAACTGAATATGAGACAACGAAGATGGGTCGAATTATTAAACGACTATGACTGTGACATCCGTTATCACCCCGGCAAGGCTAACGTCGTAGCCGATGCCTTGAGTAGGAAGGATCGGGTTAAGCCATTGCGAGTGCGAGCGCTGGGGATGATAGTCCAGTCGAACCTTTCAGATTTGATTCGAATCGCTCAACGCGAGGCGTTGGAAGAGGAACAATTGGAAAAAGAGGGACTTTTCGGTAACGAGAAAAATTTCGAACAGCGCAAGGACGAAATTCTCTACTTCAAAAATCGGATTTGGATCCCGACCCTCCATGATCTTCGTGAATTGATCATGAACGAAGCGCATAAATCGAAATATTCCATACATCCGGGATCGGATAAGATGTACAAGGATGTGAAGGAGTTCTACTGGTGGCCGAGTATGAAAAAGGATATAGCCACATACGTCGGCAAGTGTACGACGTGTGCGAGGGTTAAGGCGGAGCACCAGAAACCTTCGGGAATGTTACAACAACCGGAAATTCCGGAATGGAAGTGAGAGCATATCACGATGGATTTTGTGACACATCTCCCCAAGACGTCCCGAGGACATGATGCAATTTGGGTATTCGTGGATCGATTAACCAAATCGGCACATTTTATTCCGATTAGAAATAATTATAACACTGAGAGACTTGCGCAGATTTATATAAATGAAATTGTGTCACGTCATGGGATACCCATCTCAATCATCTCTGATCGGGATAGCCATTTCACCTCCAAGCTTTGGCAAGCTGTGCAAGAAGCGTTGGGAACGCGTATTGATCTAAGCACAGCTTACCACCCTCAGACCGACGGTCAGTCTGAGAGGACCATTCAAACCCTGGAGGATTTGCTTCGTACATGCGTACTGGATTTTAAGGGAAATTGGGATCAACATCTCCCACTCGTTGAATTTTCCTATAATAACAGTTACCATAGCAGTATAAAGGCAGCACCTTACGAAGCATTGTATGGACGGAAGTGCCGATCACCACTCTGCTGGACTGAAGTGGGCGACACACAGATTATTAGATCAGATCTGGTCCAGGAAACGACCAGCAAAATTCTTGAAATTAAGAACAATCTGAAGGCCGCACGGGATCGGCAGAAGAGTTATGCCGATACCCGTAGAAAACCGTTATTATTTGAGAAAGGTGATAAAGTGTATTTGAAAGTATCACCTTGGAAATGAGTAGTCAGATTTGAAAAGGCGGGGAAATTAGCCCCTAGATATATTGGACCATTTGATATTACTGCGAAAATCGGTCCTGTAGCATACCGATTAGAACTGCCTGATGAACTGAGTGCAGTTCACAACGTGTTTCACGTGTCGAACCTGAAAAGGTGTCTGTCGGATGAGACATCGGTGTTACCTTTAGAGGGTGTCCAAATAAATGATAAGCTCAACATTGTAGAGGAGCCTATAGAAATAGTAGACGGGAAAGACAAGCAACTTAGACACAATAAGATCTCGTTGTTCAAAGTTAGATGGAACTCGCAGCGAGGCCCAGAATATACTTGGGAACGAAAGGACGAATTTCGGAAGAAATACCCCCACCTATTTCTTCAAAAGGAAGTAGTTGACGCGTAAAATTTTGAGGACGAAATTTTTATAACGGGGGGAGAATGTAACGATTCCGGCAAATTCAGGTATACCCTAGCCGGAATATACTATTTACGTGTTATTTAATACTGAATATATGAATTATAATGTGTTTATACGAGTATATAAGATTCACAGTACGAATTATACTCGAATGAACAGTTAGTCGTATTAGAATTACGATTAACCGATGAACGGTTATTGAAACCCGAACGAATCGGGGATTACGTCATAGATGAAATATATGATGTTTAGTAAGGTTTACGAAGTATTAAGGCTTCGGGATAAGTGAATTATAGCACAGAAAAAGGATTTCGATTTATTAGTACGTCGGTACGTTAAACGAAACCTTTAACATCAAACCAAGCAAGAGACGATCGATCAAGCCGAAAAAGATGCACGATGACCGACAATATGATGTGTTGAGTCAATAAACTTCATGGTTTAAGTTTTTAAAGTTTTTAAATCAGTTTTATATAAATTTCATTTTTAAGCCGAAAAACGACCGTTTTGGCCTCGTTTTGAGCGGAATTAAACGTTTAACCGAAAAACGAACTGAACCAGATTATGCACAACATTATCCGGATTACACAATCCAAGTTTGTGGCCAAGAATGAAGATGTGGGTCCCACCCCACACCCTAACTTGGACCGATCGGTCCTTGCACACACACTAACACCTTCATTTTTATTTTTTCTCCAATCTTTCTCCCAAAATCCTCTCAACCCCTTTGCACATTCATCCAAACCTTTGATTTCTAACAAGATTCTCAAGGTATAAACATGATTTTAATGGTTGATTCTTAGTTTTGATTCCATAATCTTGAGAAAATGAGGTTTCAAATGAAAAATGGGTGAAAACCCGAGATGAAACCGATTCTTTGAGGATCAAGTGATGTATACAAGTTATACAAAGGATCTTGGTCCAAGAAAGTAGTTAAAAGAGTCAAAAACGAATTTTTACGGTCAAAATCTTTGTTTTGATGTTCTAATCGAAACCATGAAAGAAATGGCTTGATTGTGGGTATAACTTGATTGGTGTGGTGTTTTTGTGCTTGTAAGTGTTGTATCTAGTGGCTAGCAAAGGCTAGAAACCAAGATCTTTGCGATCTAACACTAGAAAACACAAAGTAGTTCGGTTTTCGTATGATTTGTGTGATTTGGACAGATTGTGGTAGGCTTAGAGTTGGGTCATGAAATTTCACAGAGATGATCTACACATGAAAATATGAGATCTGTGAAATTTTGGTAATTTTTGGATAAAGGATGAATATTTGGTGAATTTAATGCTCGGTTTTGGCTAAAAATGGTGAAAAATATCTAAACATCATGAAAAATTCTGGAAAATTTAAGATAATCTTTTTATAACATATAAAAGTCACACACAAAATTTCAGGTTCATTGGAGAAGCCTAAGTATGCTTTTCGGTAAAACGAGTTATAGGGATTTCTCGCTCGGTTTTGGTAAAAATGGCTTGAAAATGAGTTTTTGGTTCTGGAAAAATTACAGGGAACTATGTGGGTGACAGGGGTCATCCCAAAAAAATTTGGGATTTTTCGAAGGTCGTTTGGTATTTTCGACATATTTGGTGTTTAAATGACGTTTAAAAATGGTTAAATAAATCTTAGATATAAAAATTAATTCTGGAAAAATTCTATTAAATTCCTTACTGTAAAAATATGGTTTGTACAAAATTTCAAGGTCCGAGACTAAATGGATATTTATTTGTGCTAAATGGAACTTAAAAACAAACTTTTAAAGCTTAAAACGTGTAAACCGGCAAAGTTCGCCTAAGCGAGCTGACTGGTGCATAAAAACCTTAAAAATGGACTATTCTCATGAAACTAAGTTAATCAAGTAAAAATAAATCATCCGAAAATAATTCGGATGATTTGGGTAATTTTACCCGATTTAACCGTTTCCGGTGTATTAAAGACGGAAACGGGCCCCGCGGCCAAACGGGGTGTCTAACCGAGCTCTAATTTCACCACTTTAATGAAAATATCAATAATAACTATTTTCGGGTCGTGTGTGGTCAAACTTATTTTTGTAAACATAAAGACGGATAACCGTGCTAGGCACGCAAAACGAGAAAACAAACTAACGGTAGAAATTGTGTAGTAACGATTTGGGGATCGTATTACAGATCTGTACCAGTAGCCGTGCACCGTAGTACATCTTGCTCACAAGAAGGTGAGTTTTCACGAGCCCCTTTTTAATGAACTGTTTTATATATTTTCCCGGGGCGGAAAGCATGTTTTTATCAAAGTGTTTAAGTACATGCTGATCGCATGGAAATGAATGTATTTATATAATGTTTATTGTACGGGAATAGTACAGTAATGAATTAAGATGGTAATTGTCTGAGTAGCTAACAGTGTAAGGCCCGAAACACTGTTCTGGGGTAACCGAGTTCCCAGAGGTTATTAAATGTGTTCTGGGGTAACCGAGTTCCCAGAGGTTATTAAATCTGTTTCTGGGGTAACAGAGTTCCCAGGGGTTATTAAATGTGTTTCTGGGGTAACAGAGTTCCCAGAGGTTATTGGAAGTATTCTGAGGTAACAGAGTTCCCGGAGGTTAATCGATATGTTTTGGGATTAACAGAGTTCTCACTTGTGGGCTCAGCATAATTACATCGCTTATTTATGATTATTATAATGATTTATTATGGTTTATTTAAATTAGTGAAACTCACCAACTATTCGTAGTTGACCCGTTTTCTTTACATGCTTTCTAGGTACACTCAAAGTGGAATGAGTGATATGTGTTTGATGCTGTGTGCTATTTTGTGGAAGTCTAGAGATCTATATTTTGCATTAAATATGTTAATGTACTATCGGTAACACTTATGTGATAACACTTAGATGGTTATGAAACTCAGAACAATGTAATACGTTTAAATTAATGTAGTGGTGTTTTCTTTATAAACAATGCTGTTGATATCAGATGTGTCTGTTGCATCCCATGTACGTTTCCGCTGCGGTTACGGGGTGTTACAATTATCTTTACGGAATTAGTTATGATATCAAGCATGTCCTCTACGAGTACCTCTATTACTAGTACTCTCGTCACCTCATCGCTTAGGCACTTTTCAATCCGTATACATGGTAAAATATGATGTATAGTACTTAGCCCCTGGAGTACTTTAATCAATAAACCAAATGATCAACCATGGAGGTAGTTCTCATGGGGTCCAATTTATTAAGAAGCTATTTTCGGTTTTGCCAAACCTCATATCACCTCTCTCTAAGGTGATGCCTTAAAATGCCTTGTCACTTCTATTCAGGGACAATGGTTTCCTTTAAAAGTTGGCATAAACCCTTTGCCAATCACGCGCTGCTTTCAACTTGTCTTAAATATTATAAATCCGATTGGTTGTTTCTCGAATCAATTCAAATCTTATGGCTTGATTGACGCCCATTTTCAATTTAACAAATTGGTGATAATTACTTCACCCATAATGGAAGTAGGATGACTATTTTGATCTGAGATAATTGAAAATGGCACTCCACGACGAGATACCATTTCACCATCAGGAATTTGGGCGAGAATTCATTGTGGTAAACGTCATAGATTGGAATGAAATGCGAGGATGGGTTAATCGATCCGCGATTACCCAATTGTCCTCATGCCTTTGATATATCTTGGGAATTCGCGTCCCGAAATCCAACGTAATTTATTCCCACTATCATTGGCGAATTTTCTGTCGTTGTGGCGTTCCCAAGGGTTTTCGGTATGTAGCCTTATCTCTTGCACAACTTAAATATTCACCAACATACGTAACCATATCTCTCTCCAAACTCGGCCGTTAATAAAATCCTTTCAGATATTCGTATCATCAATAGTCTAATCCGATCCCGGATGTATGGAATATTTCGATCTATGCGCTTCGTCCATGATTACTTCACGAAGGTCATGGAGGGTCGGGATCCAAACCCGATCTTTGAAATAGAGAATTTCGTCCACGCGCTGTTCGAAATTCTTCTCCTTGCCGTAAAGTTCCTCCTTTTCCAATTGTTCCTCTTTCAACGTCTCACGTTGAGCGACTCGAATCAGGTCCGAAAGATTTGACTAGACTATCATCCCCAGTGCTCGCACTCGCAATGGCTTAACCCGATCTTCGTTGCCTCATATTCAGTTCCTTCTGATCAAATATGTGCTGCAAACTTTTATGATCGGTGAAGATGGTGCACTTTGTATCGTAGAGACAATGTCTCCACATTTTAAGTGCGTAGATAACCGCTCCCAGTTCTAAGTCGTGAGTAGTGTAATTTTTCTCGTGTACTTTTAACTGCCGGGAAGCATAGGCTATAACCTTAATATACTGCGTCAACACGCATCCTAACCCTTTACGCGATGCGTCACAATACGCGAGAAAACCATCGTCTCCATCGGGGAGACTTAAAATCGGCGCCTGGCACAATTTTAATGGTTTCTATCTTATTCGGATCTTTGTGAACTCTTTGTTACTTTACAACATGACCAAGGGATTATACCTTCTTTATTCAAAATCACATTTCGAAAACTTCACGTACAACTCCTCTTGCTTTAACACTTCCACAATTTTCCTTAACCGTCGTTCGTGCTCTTCTTTACGTTGCGAATATATCAAAATATCATCAATGAATGTTATGACAAATTTGTCTAAATAAAGTTTACAGACTTGGTTCATGAGTTCCATGAATGCTGCCGGCGCATTTGTTAGCCCGAGAGGCATAACTAAGGATTCATAATGGCCGTAACGAGCCCGAAACGCTGTTGTTGCAACGTCCTCCTCTTGGATTTTTCATTTGGTGATGACTATATCTAAGATCAATTTTCTAAAAATAGATCGCCCCTTGCAATTGGTTAAATAGATCATTTACTTCGAAGAAGTGAATACCTATTCCTGATCGTCACTTTATTCAATTCTCCCTAATCAATACATATCCTAACACTTCAGTCCTTCATTTCCCAAATAACACTGGTGCACCCCATGGTGACTAACTAGGTCGTATGAAACCTTATCCAATAATTCTTGCATTTCAGTTGATGCAAGTCGGTAAGATGCTTTAGCAACAGGGCCAGCTTGAGGTATTAAATCGATTCTGAATTCGACCTGTCGGGTTGGCGGTATTCCAGGAAGTTCTTCTGGGAAAACTTGTGGAAATTCGCGTACCATCGGGATATCTTCTATATGTTTTCTTTTAATTACTTTGGCAATCGCGTTTGTTAAATACACCACGTCTTCTTGTCGTAAATATTATAACATCTCAAGATGAGATTAGAGTGGTAACATAATACCGTACACTTTTCTCTGTATCAAATCGCTTCATCGTCCGAAGGAGATCTTCTAATCGTCTTCTTTTCATATTTGATTTCAGCTTCATGTTGAGTTAGCTAATCCATGCTAACTATTACGTCAAAACTTCTTTACTTTACTGGTCGTAGGTCAATAAGGAAAGGTTAATAGTTCAGAATAATGGGACAATTCCGAACAATTTAGTTAACCATTAGGGATTTACCGTTAGCGATTCTACAGTATAGGGTTCTATAGTTTCACTAATCGGTATCTTTCCAAAGGGTAGGAGATTAACAGGAATTAACTACTATCGACGACCGTAAAAATATCACTGGTGCCTATTGATTTGAAATTACAATATACTTAATACCACCTTTGGTTCATGACGTGCTTTATTCGAATTACTCCCATAAGTACGGCTCCTTTCTTGATCAGAGGTTGATGCTTGTCATGAGGTTCATCTTCCAACGACACCTTGGTTCAACCTTGGGCAATTTCTCTTGAAACGTTCTGTATTGCCACATTCATAGCAAGTACCACTGTTTGGCATCCTTTGATTTCTTTGGATGGATGGTTATTGAAGCTGTTGGGTTCGGAGTGGTTGTACACGAATGGGTTGGGGTCGCCGGTTCACATGGCTTCAATTGGTTCTACAATTGGGGCATTACGTCCATCTTTACCACACCTGTGGCCTACTATCACTCGACATTCTTCTTCTTATTCAAAAGCCTATCTCGCACTATGCCTTTATCACTTCTCTTCTGTAACACACAACGTCTCACCTAACGTCCTTCCAGTCCATTTCTCATAGAGTCAAATATATCAATGCTGGCTTGTGACACAATCCTTCCAAAGGTTGTATATTTTACAGGATTGACTATACTCCTTATCGATGGAGTTAGTCCCCAATATTGCGCTTACTTCGCTTAGTTTCAGGAGTAATTAGCCATGTTACCAGACATGACAATTCCTTTAAACGATTAGCGTGTACTAAGTGATCAGCACATAACATTTCTATCTTCCATAGCTTAGTTCCCCACTCTGAACTCAATTACTCGAATAAAAGTGTTCTAGCACAAGAATTTTAAATCCTGACCATATCATCTGAACAAAAATTTTCTAACTATAACTTTGTACCATCGTGTTCCATCACGATACAACATAATCCACCAACATATCTGTAGCATATTTCACTATACCATGTTCTAGACTCTTACCAATATCCTTAACCATTTCGATCTTTTCTATCCACTCGCTAATCTATTCCTCCCTTTACCAACAGTAACCCATTAATAATTCCTTTAACACAACCGATAAACATATTCTTCACACCGGGTCTAATTCATTACGACTACTATTCATGTTTAGTATATAACTAATACTTGTAGTCATAATAGCATTCGGTGGGACATTATCACTCTTAGTAATACCACTAAGAATTGAAATATTCATAATCATGTGATTGCTCGATCTATAATTCTGCGTTAACATTTGCATCAACACTAGCAGTGATCTGTGATACTACATTCGGTATCATCATCTGCTATCCTTGAGCAATCAACTGAATCATATCAATCTCCATCATTGGAGTTACTCTTTTTATGTCATTCTGCCGTACTCGTCCCGTACGCAGTAATCAATACTAATCTCACCGTATAACTCGTTACCAGTTCAATCATATCAGCAGGAACACATACACACCAAATATTATCATATATATTACACATACCGGCATCCGGTATAAATATATGTCCCACAAATATAATAACATACGGACTTAACCTGACGTCGGTTAACTTTTAAATACGCTTCATAACCCTTGTCACTAACTGACATAGAGATCTTCTCAACAAAGATCAATGTTTAATATGCCTGATTTCAATATCCGTCTGCATGTCAGCATAACCGATACATGCTCACCGTGAGCACCAAACGATTACATACCGCGGAGTTATAATATCCGTGTTTATTCGTATATCCGGCATACACAGTATACCTCCTACGAACGAACAACCAACTATGCTATAATGATTCCAACACTTCTTTGTGTATAGGTAATCATTCTATTTGAGCATACATGGGTGTAAACATCTAACGGATGTAAGGATAACATAGGGAGTTGCAAGGTTCAAGGTAATTGCGCAACATGGGTTGCCTTCAAATATTATTAATTACTATTATGGGAAACTCTACACTCGCTCAGTCAATGTCCTTAGGCGTTCTAGTTTGCTAAAATCGGTAATTCTCGATCTGAAGTTGGTCCGTCTCATATGTTTGTGAGTGAGCAATACATATATATATATTTCAATATATTATTTTATTTTATTTTATTTATTTACTCCTTTACTTTAATGGAATAAGAATGGGTTCAGGTACGGATCCGTTCGTACGTGAGGGTCGACGGTTCGGGTGAGCATCTGGGGTTATTAGGATATACGGTACCGGTGTTGGTAGGGTAAGGGATTCATCAATTTTGGTTGGGAGTGACGGTTACTAGATATTTCTGGTTAATGTCAAACAGGAGATCTAACTTGGTACTATCATAACTATGGCCCGATAAGTCAGACTTATCATCAACCGATGCTCTAGAAATTTTGGCATCCTCGGTACTTTTTATTATTTCCTTCCCCGGTTCCTTATCCGGGTCCCATTTCTCAATACATGTACCCACAAGATATGTACATATATATATATACACATTAGCACGTATAAATAATACTATATACTTTACACATATGTTGCCATTTTTACCTATTAATGTTCCCCGTGACTTCCCCTGAATTCCCTCATGCGGACAAGTCTATTATTATGTTCCGGACCATAATAACTCACTTGTCCATCCAAGTTCATCCAGACCTCGTCACAATAAATTATTAGTTGATATTCAGATCCTATAACACTTTAGCTACTGGTTATATTTTAGGTATCTTTTAAAGACATCCTAATTCTTTTATAACCAATGGCTCTGATACCAAGTTCTATAACACCCCGTAACCGCAGCGGAAACGTAAAGGGGATGCGACAGACACCTCTGATATCAACCACATTGTTTATAAAGAAAAACCGAATGCATTAATATACTTCAAAATTACATTATCTCATCTTTCGTTACCGTCTAGGTGATACACACATCATACAATACGGTTCATAATTCTATCTGCTATAATGTATCCTAACGTCCAGCACGCAAACCTTACACACATCAAGCACTTAGCACGTAATCAATCACTTTATCTCAGTTGTACCTGAAAAGCATGTGAGAAAACGGGTCAACTACGAATAGTTGGTGAGTTTCACAATTCGAGTAAACCATGATAAATCATTATCATAAAATAATATTATTATCGATGTAATTATGCTGAGCCCACAAGTGAAACCTCTGTTAACCCAGAACACTTCCAATAACCTCTGGGGACACTGTTAATGTTGGTGCATTTTGTGACCGTCGCTATGCAATTCAGACCAGCGGAACGCCACAGGCGAAGTTAGCACAACTTCGCCTTAGGCGAAGTTAGAACAACTTCGCCAACGGCGAAGTTGTAACAACTTCTGCCTTAGGCGAAGTTATCACAACTTTGCCATAGGCGAAGTTATGAACAACTTCGCCTACTGGCCCAAGCCCAAGCCCGAGAAGATGTTTTGTCTATATATATGTGTGTCTTGTTTAGGTTTTGTATCCAGAAAATAAGAAGTATTGTGTTATAGTTCATTTGTCTAGAGAGTAAAAGAGAGGAAGTGTCGTGAGAGACGACCCGAGGTAGAGCTCACCTCGGGTCGGACGTGTTTCTGTTTATGTTACGGTATGTAACGTGTTTGATTATTATATATAAGAATCTGCAGATTTGATTATCCCGTTCTTGTATTTGTTCGTGTACGTGTTTGTGTTCTTCATCTTGTACACCATTAACGAGTCTAGGAGGATTCCGCACTCCTAGACCTCGTGCGGATCTCGTATCGATCGGCGACGCCCCCGGGGGGACCTACATGTGGTATCAGAGCATTAGGCTCTTATGCTATGGTTCGAGATCTGCGTTTTGGTGTTTCTGGCACGTTTCTGTGCGTTTCTGGCCGAACAGCGCCGCAGGCGAAGTTATTGTTCATCAGGCGAAGTTGCCGTCACTGTTCGTAGGGTTTCAGCGAAGATATAAGGTTAAGCGAAGTTATCCACAACTTCGCCTACCTCACAAGTTCGCTTATCAGTCAGGCGATGTTATGGACAGGCGAAGTTATAGCCAGGCGAAGTTATGGACTGGCGATGTTAACTTTAGGCGAAGTTAACGAGAAAAAAAAAAAAAAGGAGTATTTTGTTGTTTTCGTCTGTATGGCCAGGTGTACACGATTATTGTGAGACCGAAGATGTTGTTCCGTCATCGAGTGATCTTGTTATCTCTTGGTCTTACGTGTGAACAAATACGTGTCAACTCTGGATATGGAGTTGAGTTTGTGAATGGGATATTGATTGAAACTGGATATTGACACATATTTGGGTGTTTGTGGGCAATGAAATTGTTGTTGTTTGAGGTTGACCAACTGAAGAAAGTCAAATTGAACTGAAGGTTTTCGTCATTACTGGATTGCGGTCAGAGCATATTATTTATGTTATTTTCAAGGCGTTCGAGAATTGGATCCTGAAACGTGATGCTTATTTATTAAAGTGAAAATTCTGGAACAAGTTGGATTTAATCGGGAACTAAAGTGTTTATGTTCTTGATTGTTATCCCTGGTGATTGAAGATGCTTCGGATTAATTAATGGTCATGTGTTAGATTCTGTCAAGGTGGTTTTGTGATGAAATTGATCACTTGATGTTGAGTAGTTGAAGATTAAACCTTATCGTATGCCGACGAGTTGGTGAAGTTGTGGAGGAAGCCCAACTTCACGTGTTGGTGAAGTTAGATGGACTCACGTGATTGGTTGAGATGATCTATTGGCACGAGGATACATGCATTTCAAAGACCTCAATCGTTATGGTCGGAGAAGCTTACACTGAAGGGGAGATCTGATATGGAAGACGCTGGGTGATTGGTAGATTTGTGAAGCTACAAGACAGTTTCAGACACGGCTGGTTGAAGAGCAAACAGAAGATCATCAGTTAAGAGGGAGTCTGTTGGTGCATGTTTTGTAACAGATGATCTTTCGTGTTTGTTAGAATTGAGAGCAACGGTCAAAGGGGAGACTGTTGGTGCCTTTTGTGACCGTCGCTATGCAATTCAGACCAGCGGAACGCCACAGGCGAAGTTAGCACAACTTCGCCTTAGGCGAAGTTAGAACAACTTCGCCAACGGCGAAGTTGTAACAACTTCTGCCTTAGGCGAAGTTATCACAACTTCGCCATAGGCGAAGTTATGAACAACTTCGCCTACTGGCCCAAGCCCAAGCCCGAGAAGATGTTTTGTCTATATATATGTGTGTCTTGTTTAGGTTTTGTATCCAGAAAATAAGAAGTATTGTGTTATAGTTCATTTGTCTAGAGAGTAAAAGAGAGGAAGTGTCGTGAGAGACGACCCGAGGTAGAGCTCACCTCGGGTCGGACGTGTTTCTGTTTATGTTACGGTATGTAACGTGTTTGATTATTATATATAAGAATCTGCAGATTTGATTATCCCGTTCTTGTATTTGTTCGTGTATTTGTTCGTGTACGTGTTTGTGTTCTTCATCTTGTACACCATTAACGAGTCTAGGAGGATTCCGCACTCCTAGACCTCGTGCGGATCTTGTATCGATCGGCGACGCCCCCGGGGGGACCTACATGTGGTATCAGAGCATTAGGCTCTTATGCTATGGTTCGAGATCTGCGTTTTGGTGTTTCTGGCACGTTTCTGTGCGTTTCTGGCCGAACAGCGCCGCAGGCGAAGTTATTGTTCATCAGGCGAAGTTGCCGTCACTGTTCGTAGGGTTTCAGCGAAGATATAAGGTTAAGCGAAGTTATCCACAACTTCGCCTACCTCACAAGTTCGCTTATCAGTCAGGCGATGTTATGGACAGGCGAAGTTATAGCCAGGCGAAGTTATGGACTGGCGATGTTAACTTTAGGCGAAGTTAACGAGAAAAAAAAAAAAAAGGAGTATTTTGTTGTTTTCGTCTGTATGGCCAGGTGTACACGATTATTGTGAGACCGAAGATGTTGTTCCGTCAACGAGTGATCTTGTTATCTCTTGGTCTTACGTGTGAACAAATACGTGTCAACTCTGGATATGGAGTTGAGTTTGTGAATGGGATATTGATTGAAACTGGATATTGACACATATTTGGGTGTTTGTGGGCAATGAAATTGTTGTTGTTTGAGGTTGACCAACTGAAGAAAGTCAAATTGAACTGAAGGTTTTCGTCATTACTGGATTGCGGTCAGAGCATATTATTTATGTTATTTTCAAGGCGTTCGAGAATTGGATCCTGAAACGTGATGCTTATTTATTAGAGTGAAAATTCTGGAACAAGTTGGATTTAATCGGGAACTAAAGTGTTTATGTTCTTGATTGTTATCCCTGGTGATTGAAGATGCTTCGGATTAATTAATGGTCATGTGTTAGATTCTGTCAAGGTGGTTTTGTGATGAAATTGATCACTTGATGTTGAGTAGTTGAAGATTAAACCTTATCGTATGCCGACGAGTTGGTGAAGTTATGGAGGAAGCCCAACTTCACGTGTTGGTGAAGTTAGATGGACTCACGTGATTGGTTGAGATGATCTATTGGCACGAGGATACATGCATTTCAAAGACCTCAATCGTTATAGTCGGAGAAGCTTACACTGAAGGGGAGATCTGATATGGAAGACGCTGGGTGATTGGTAGATTTGTGAAGCTACAAGACAGTTTCAGACACGGCTGGTTGAAGAGCAAACAGAAGATCATCAGTTAAGAGGGAGTCTGTTGGTGCATGTTTTGTAACAGATGATCTTTCGTGTTTGTTAGAATTGAGAGCAACGGTCAAAGGGGAGACTGTTGGTGCCTTTTGTGACCGTCGCTATGCAATTCAGACCAGCGGAACGCCACAGGCGAAGTTAGCACAACTTCGCCTTAGGCGAAGTTAGAACAACTTCGCCAACGGCGAAGTTGTAACAACTTCTGCCTTAGGCGAAGTTATCACAACTTCGCCATAGGCGAAGTTATGAACAACTTCGCCTACTGGCCCAAGCCCAAGCCCGAGAAGATGTTTTGTCTATATATATGTGTGTCTTGTTTAGGTTTTGTATCCAGAAAATAAGAAGTATTGTGTTATAGTTCATTTGTCTAGAGAGTAAAAGAGAGGAAGTGTCGTGAGAGACGACCCGAGGTAGAGCTCACCTCGGGTCGGACGTGTTTCTGTTTATGTTACGGTATGTAACGTGTTTGATTATTATATATAAGAATCTGCAGATTTGATTATCCCGTTCTTGTATTTGTTCGTGTATTTGTTCGTGTACGTGTTTGTGTTCTTCATCTTGTACACCATTAACGAGTCTAGGAGGATTCCGCACTCCTAGACCTCGTGCGGATCTCGTATCGATCGGCGACGCCCCCGGGGGGACCTACAGTTAACCCAGAACACTTCCAATAATCTCTGGGGACACTGTTAACCCAGAACACTTCCAATAACCTCTGGGGACACTGTTAACCCAGAACACTTCCAATAACCTCTGGGGACGCTGTTAACCCAGAACACTTCCAATGACATCTGGGGACACTGTTAACCCAGAACACTGTTGCGGGACCTTACAATATTAACAACTCAGACAATTACCATCTTAGTACATTTCCGTACGATTCCCGTACAATAAACAATATATATAAATCCACGCAAATCCATGCGTTCAGTAAAATTCACGCAAATACATGCGTTCAGTATGTACTTAAATATTTCAGTAATAACATGCTTCCGCCCCGGGAAAACATTTAAAACAATTCAGAAAAAGGGGCTCGTGAAACTCACCTTAGCACATGCAAGCAGGTAACAACAATCATTATCAATTAACACGTCCAATCTGTAATATGATCCCTACGATCGTTATTATACAATTATTGGTTATATAATCTTTAACCTTATCAATCGGTACATCTGGGGACACTGTTAACCCAGTACTGTACCTGAAATACTTCTCCGGACTCAGATTGTGATATCGTTTAGAGTTCGATGGTCACAATTACTATTAGTCGTTTTTCTCGATTTGCGTGCGTAGCACTGTTATCCGTTTTTATGTTTCAAAAATGAGTTTGGTCACACACGACCCGAAAATAGTGGTTGACTGATAATTTAATTAAAGATGTGAAATTATAGCTCGGTTTAGACGTTCCGATTGGCCACGGGACTCGTTTCCGTCTTTGGCGTACCGTAAACCGTTAAAATCGGTTAAAAATACCCAAATCATCCGACTTATTTTCGGATGATTCATTTTTACTTGTTTAACTCAATTATATGAAAATAGTCCATTTTTAAGGTTTTTATACACCAGTCAGCTCGCTTAAGCGAACTTCACCGGTTTACGCGTTTTAACTTTAAAAGTTTGATAATTAGCACGATTAATTATCCGTTTACTCTCAGATCTTGAAATTTTGCCCAAATCACTTTTTAACAGTGGGTAATTTTATAAAAATATTTCCAGAATTAATTCTTATATTTAAAATTTATCTATCTATTTTTAAACACCATTTAAACACTAAATATGTCGTAAATACCAAACGATCTTAGAAAAATCCCAAATTTTTCCTGGATGTCCCTTGCCATCCACATAGTCCCCTGTAATTTTTCCAGAACCAAAATCTTCTTTTACATCCCCTTTTTACCAAAACCGAGCTAGAAATCCCTAGAACTTGTTTAACCAAAAAGCCTATTTAGACTTCTCCAACGGACCTCAAATTTTGTGTGTGACTTATACATGATATTAAAAGCTTATCTGAAATTTTCCAGAATTTTTAATGATATTTAACTATTTTTCACCATTTTTGGCCAAAACCGAGCATTAAATTCACCAAATATTCATCCTTTATCCAAAAATTACCAAAAATTCACAGAACTCATATTTTCATGTGTAGAACATTCCTGAAAAATTTCATGACCTAACTCTAAACAACCAACAATCTGTCCAAAAACACATACACCGACATAAACCGAATATACCTTTCGTTTTTCGCCACTACAAGCTACTAACTCGTCTTTCCGCCTTATCTACCACTAAACACAGAGCCTACAAACAACATACCACAATACCAAGCAAGTTACACTCACGATCAAGCCATTTCTTTCATGGTTACGGTTATGATACCAAAACAAAGATTTAACCGTAAAAGTTCGTTTTTGATTCGTTTAGCTCATTTCTTGGACCAAGATCCTTTGTATAACCCGTATACATCACTTGATCATGCAAGAATCGGTTCCATCTCGGGTTTTCACCCTTTTTCACTTGGAAACCTCATTTTCTTGAAAGAAAACTCAAGAAACGAAGATAAACACGTATATATCACGATCATTACCTCGTTATTCTTGCTAGAATTGTCGGTTTTTGGATTATGAACTTGAGAGGAATGAAGAATGTTGAGTTGGGTTTGTGAAAAAAGAAAATGAAATGTGTTTTGTGGAGATGGAGTCCGATCGGACTAAAGGGATGGATGGGGTGGGTCCCACAAGTCCATTTTTGGCCACTCATTTGGATATCCGCAATCCGGATAATGTTTTGGATAATCTGGTTCAGTTCGTTTCTCAGTTAAACGTTTAATTCGGCTTACAACGAGGCCAAAACGGTCGTTTTTCGGCTTAAAAATAAAATTTATATAAAACTACTTTAAAAAACTTAAACCATGACATTTATTGACTTAAAACGTCATATTATTAGTTATTACGCATCTTTTTCGGCTTGATCGATCGTCTCTTGCTCGGTTTGGTATTAAAGGTTTCGTTTAACGTACCGACGTACTATTAAATCGAAATCCTTTTTCTGTGCTTTAATCCACTTATCCCGAAGCTTTAATACTTCGTAACATCACCAAATATCATGTATCTCGTCTATAATTGAACCATCGATTCATTCGGGTTTCAATAACTATCGATCGTTTGATCGCATATTCAATACGGTGAATTATATATTCACGTACAATCAATACAATGAACCATGTATTCTCGTATAATTACCATGGTAACTCATGTACCCGACATTACATATGACGTAACTAACGTCCTTCGGTTAGGGTATACCTGGTTTCGTCGGAATCGTTACAGTGAAAGAAGATGTGGATGTTGAAAATTTTATCCCAATCTACCCTATTTTCTCTAATAATGAAGAATTTGATATTGGAGAAGTGGAAACAATGGAAGAGTATGAGAAGAGGCAATCAAGACATAAAGAAAGTCAAGATGAAGAACCATTGAATATGCAAAAAATTGTATTTGTAAGGGGCAAAACTGAAAGACAAGACATCAAGATTGAGGAATTTGTCCCTTTCTCAATCAACTTTGATAGTCTGAAGAATCAGAAGACCATTGGAGTCAAAGAACCCAAACCAAGTGAAGATTCAAGAAAGAAAAAGAACATGAGAAATACAAAGGAAAGGTTTGATGCAAGAAGTGTGATGAGTATGGTCATCATACAAATTCTTGCAGTGAAAGACTCAAATTCAAACCCTTTCATGTCCCAAATGGAACAAAGTTTGGACAAGACTTTGTGGCTTACAAAATGAAGTATGAAAAATTTGGGTATGCGAATAGTTTGTGAAGAGGAAGTTCTGAACAATGAAAGCCAAAAGCCTTCAATGAAAGACAAGAAACTTATGGATAAGCATGCTCAAAGAAGTAAATCCCCTGTAAAGCATGAGAGAAAGGTCAAACAGAACTCTCAACCCTTGAGAATCATCCCTAAAAGGGAGACTCAATCTGTCAAATCAGATAGTTCTCAAGAATCATCAAGCAGTGAAAAGACAAGAATCAGAGGTGTCAGTCATAGAAAGAAACCCACTGAACTTACTGGTGATGAAAAAGTTTCTAATGAAACATGGATTTGAACCTGAAGGATTTCTTTGGAAACCTAAGGCTGAGACAAAAGTTGAGACAGTTCCTGATGTGAGAGACTACTCTGAAAAGAAAGACTATGTGGTGAAGGAGTGTGACACTGCATCAGAAGACTGTCTAAGCTCAACCTCATTTGTTAAAACCCCAAGAGAGTGTGGTTATGAGACAGACAATTCAGATAATATAGAAGTGACTCATGAAGATCCTGAACCAACAACACTCACTTCTCAAGTTGCCACTGAAACTGAAACTGATGAGCTGCAAGTTGATCTAACTTGCACTTCATCACTCAACTAATCAAACTCTTTCTTTTGTGCAGGGACAGTCCACTCCTTTGAATGACGTATGGTATATGGATAGTGGTTTTTCTAGGCACATGACTTGTGATAAGAGATCTCTTGTCAATTATGAAGAAAAGTTTGAAGGTCCTGTAGCATTTGGAAGTGATGAAAATGGTGGAAAGATTGTTGGGAAAGGAATATTAACAAATGGAAAAGTTTCATTTGATAATGTATTTCATGTTGAAGGTCTTCAGTATAATCTACTGAGTATTTCACAATTGTGCGATAAGGGATACAAAGTCAGTTTTGATGATTCCCACTGTTTCATTCTAAAACCTGAATTTGTAATTCCACCTGAAATGATTATGATTATGGCACCAAGAAATGGCAACTTATATGAATTGAATATGAAAGAAGCTGTTTCAAGGAGTGCATGTTTTGTTTCAAAAGCCACTGAAAATGAATCAAAATTGTGGCATAGGAAACTTTGTCATGTGAACTTAAAGAACATGAATAGACTTGTCAAAGGTGAGCATGTAATAGACTTACCTACAAGAGAGTTCAAATTGGAAGATCATTGTAGTTCATGCCAAAAAGGAACACAACACAAATCTACTCATAAGCCAAAGCTCATCAACTCAATTGATCAAATACTTGAATTACTTCACATGGATCTCTTTGGTCCTGTGAGTGTGCCAAGTTTTGGAAAGAAAAGATATTGTCTTGTGATCATTGATAACTATTCAAGATATATTTGGGTTTATTTCCTAATTACCAAGGATGAGACTGCAGAGTTGATTAAGGGTTGTGTAACAATGATTGAGAACAAATAGAATAAGAAGGTTAAAATGATGAGAAGTGACAATGGTACAGAGTTAAAAAATGGAGTTATGCAAGAATTTTGTATAGCAAAAGGAATCATTCAACAATTCTCAGCTCCTAGAACTCCTGAACAAAATGGTGTTGCAGAAAGAAGGAATAGAACTTTGATTGACGTTGCAAGAACCATGTTAGCAGATGCTAATTTACCTGTTACTTTTTGGGCTGAAGCTATAAATACAGCCTGCTATGTTCAGAACAGGGTACTTGTCAACAAAAGGCATAACAAAACTCCATATGAAATATTCCACAACAGAAAGCCTTATATCAAGTTTTTCAAGCCCTTTGGATGCAAATGTTTTCTTCTGAACACAAGGGACTATTTGAACAAGTTTCAAACAAAATCCGTAGATTGTTTCTTTGTTGGATATTCTACACACTCAAAAGCATACATGGTATTTGTGAAAGACCATTTGAGTGTTATAGAATCATCTGACATCATCTTTAATGAGAATCAATTCAACACAGTTGATGGTGCAGCATGACTGTTTGATCATGAAAAGTTGATAAGGTCCTTCAAGATTTATCCTGAAGACTTTGATGACTCATTCTACAAGACCAGTGAAATTGAAGAAAAAAAGAAGAAACCATTGGACTTAGAAGAGTTATGGAAAAGGGTTGCTAGAAAAGAAAAGGAATATACTTTTGTGAAGAAATTCTCAAGTGATGTGGTTGAACAAGATCAAGAGAATAATCAAGAAAACAATCACAGTCCTGAATATGATCATACTGAAATTAATCAAGACATTCAAGAACTACAGAATGATCAACTTCAGAATGAGGGAAACACAAGCAACCAATCAAATGAAGAAGAAGCTGCATCTACTGCAAGATTTCAAGATCTATTTCAAAGACTGAATTTAGAAAACAATGGTGCATCTACTTCAGGACAACATAATGAAGAAACACCAGAATTTCATGATGTAGAAACTGATTTGATCATTGAAGAACCAGATCTCAATGAAAAAAATCTTGACACAAATGTGTCTACAGATATGATTGTACAAACTCCTTATGTGGAAACGAATCATCCTTCTGAAAACATCATTAGAGATTTGCATGAAAGAGTCACAAGAAGTCATTCTAAAATTGCAAATATCTGTCTTTACTCATGCTTTCTATCCCAAATAGAGCCAAAGAACATTGCTCAAGCACTAAGGGCTGTTTGTTTCACCTTTTAATGGTACCATTCAGACATGAATATCTGAATCGCTCAGATTCAGACTGTTTGTTTTATTTAACAACTTCATCCGAATGAAAAAATAAACATCTGAATCTCTCAGATACATGAAGAGTCTGAATGAGAACATAGACAACAATAACCCTAACCTAATACATGCTTCTTCTTTATCTGTTATCCCTCCCCACCCTCAACCTTCCAATCAGCCTATCTCCTTCCAGTTCGGTGCTGCTGCAGTGCCGCTCGCCAATCAGTCTTTCTCATCCACTATCCCTCCCAACCCTCAACCAGGTAATTGTTTTCTTCAATAGCAATTTGAGATTTTTATTTTTGAAATTGATGAATCATTCGATCCTTGTTCTCCATCTGCTAAGCATGTATAATTTTTGTGTGTTTGTATTTATAACATGAATTAATTAGATTTATAAGATTAGTCATAATTGTTAGAGATTAGGGTTTCAATTAGGGGTGTTCTTTGAGTTATTTTTTGGGTTTCTCATATATGCAGGTTGAGTGGGTCGGGTAACGACTCAATTATTGGGTAAAAATACTACTTAAAGTTTGTATATTTGGCAAAATGGATGAGTCAGGTTAGGCAGATAACGGGTCAAAACGGTTCGGGACCATAAAACGGTTTGAAATCAAACTGGTTTGGGACCCGAATAAACCGATTAGATCCAATCCAGAAACTAGTTTGAAATTAAATTGAACCGCCAATTTATACCCGGTTTGAGAACAAACCGAACCAGCTGAGAGTTAATTTGAGAGACTATCTAGAGCTAGGATGTAAGGAAAAAACAGTCGAAAGCAGTTCACTCTTCTCTGGATATTTAATATTATATACTATTCTACAAAAAGAAATGCATTAAAGTGAGCCTTTTCTGATAAAGATGTGTCAAGTGGAGCATAAATTAGCATAAAAACTGTTGACACAATAACACGAACCAAACACACAATGAGCATTTTTTTACTTGGTCTGCAAATCTACATTTATTATAGCAACTATTTTCATTATAATATGTAGGTAAGTTGTATAAAATAGAAGCATTATAATTAATAAAAGAATGGAGTTTTACCTAACTTTTTCATTTACTTTGGTCAGATTCTTGTTTGACCAGAAAACTTGAACATTTTTTTCATTGAATTGTTTTAATTAGCGGGTCATTTATTTATAAAAATGGGCAAAAAATTAGTTTGTTTGATAACCAATCCATTTTTCCTTGTGATAGATCATTTATTTGCTGCAGTCAAGTTTATTCATGTTTTGTATTTGCGTTCATATATAACAGCTAGCAGTTTGATGTTAATGTGTTCATTGTTGATTTATTTATTAATGTGTTCATGTTATTTGCGTTCATAGATATAGTTCATAGATATAGATATATGTTTTAGTTTGGCTAACATGTCCGCTTATAATCTTATAATATGGCCCGAAACTGTTTTTAAATCTATGTTTTTTATAAGTCATGACTAAGGGCATAAAAATCAACTTATATATGTTATTTTTTTTCATTTGAATTGTTCAAAAAAATGGCACAAAAAAGAACTAGGACTAATTGGAAACCAGAGAGTGTTGACAAAATTTTTCTTGAAACATGTATTCATGAAATAACACTCCATGGACTTCAAGGAGGTAGCCTTAAATCAACATCATGGAAGAATGTAGCAGAAAAACTGAAAACAGAACACAAATTCATTGTGGATCAAAAACAAATGAAGAACCGGTACGATTATGTAAAGGGAAATTTTCAAGCTTGGTCAAAGCTAAAAAACAATACCGGCTATGTTTATAATCCCGTAACAAACACTTTTAACATGTCCGAAGAAGAATGGAAAATTGAGATTAAGGTATTTCTTTTGTCTAAAAAGTCATTACTATTATTATTATTATTATTATATTATTATTATTATTATTATTATTATTATTATATTTCAATAAGATTATAGTATTTATAATATATTTTTTTCACACAGACCAACAATAAAGTAGAATCTTTGAGAAGTGCGCCACTTCTCTTCCCCGAGCTTTGTGTTCAATTGTTTGAGGGCTCTACTTCAAACGGCTTTGATAGTTGGGGGACATCTTCTACTCTTCCTCATCCTTCTGAGGAAGTTTCTAACCACAATTTAAATAATCTTGAGGATTTCGAATGCACTCAAATGGACCCCCCAGCTCAAGGTGTTAGTGAGGAGTCATCCGGTCGGTCTAAAGGGAATCGTAAAGCTAAGGAAACATTTAATTCATAGCTAATAGAAGTTGGTGACCATATTACCAAGGTGGCAAAGATTTTGATTGAAAAACACAATCTTTCTAATGACATGGATGCATGCATGGAGAAGTTGGAGACAATGGGATGGGGAGAATTTGATGCCAAATATCAAATGGCGCTTTTGCTTTTTGGTGAAAGTGCTGATTTAAGAAAAGTGTGGTTACGACTTCCACTGCTCGTTTGTGAGATATGGGTTAAAAATGCGGGAGCGAAGTATGGATTGTTTTGATTTTATGTGTCATGGATAGAATTTATGTGCATGTTTTTTTGGATCGTATGTTCGGATAATATTTTTTATTTTTGGATGTTTTGGATATTTTTTAGGTTATGTTATGTAGGATTTTGTAATGTTCGGTTTGTAGGATGATCTTGTAATGTTATGTGGATGTTATGTTATGGATTACCTGGATGTTATATTATGGATATTTTTTAAATGTTGGCAATTATTATGACAGGTAGTCTATGGACTAGGACGATGAGATTATAGTGTTCATTTTTCTTTGTTGGCATTGGCTAGGGTTAGCCTCAAGAAGAATTGAAAGGATAAGAGACCTAAGTTCGACATTAAGCGGTCATGCATATACACAAGAATTGTTGCATGGATCTTCTACCCAATGTTATGAGATGATGTATCTTTCACGTGATGCATATGTACTATTGTGCAATCATTTTAAGCAAAGAAATTGGTTGCATAGTAGTAGGTCAATAAGTTTGAAAGAAAAGGTGGCTATGTTTTTTTATTGTTATAGGACATAATGAACGTTTTCAAGTGGTTAAACGAAGGTTTCAACACTCAACGGAAACGATTCATATATGTTTTCATGAGGTCCTAACTGCAATGATGAATTTCGCAAGAGAAGTTATAATTCCAACATCTTCTAATGCAATCACGAATACCTCAGACCGACATAAAAAGCTAAAACAAATATTTCCTGGGGCAATAGATGCGTTAGATGGAACTTTTATACATGCGGTCGTGCCTACTGATCAACAAACTCGTTATAGGGGAAGAGGAAGAGGTGAATGCTATCAAAACGTGTTAGCAATTTGTGATTTTGATATGATATTCACATTTGTATGGGCCGGATGGGAGGGCATTGCACATGATTCACGAGTTTTAAAAGAAGTTGCATTTAACCCAAATTTCGGTTTTCCTTTCCCCCCACCAGGTTATTAATCATTTTTCAACTTTTAGAATTAAATACATTATATATATATATATATATATATGCAACCGTATTTGTAAAAAAATTTTGATACACATTTACAGACAAATACTACCTTTGCGACGCTGCATACACTAACACTCGTGGATTTATGGCTCCTTACCGTAATACGAGGTATTGGTTAGCTGATTTTCGACGACAATGTGCGTTAACTAAGGAAGAAAGATTCAATCATGCTCACGCACAACACAAAAATGTTATCGAGCGCACATATGGTGTTTTGAAGGCTAGATTTCCAATCTTAAAGAGAATGGCTCCCTTTTCTTTTCCAATACAAAGAGACATAGTGATTGCATGTTTTGATGTCCATAAATTTATAAGGAAATGCAATATCCTTGATCAATTATTTTTGGACTATGATGAGAACACCATCTTTTCTAAAATACAAGGCGAAGAAAGTGATGGCGAGTTTGTTCACGACATAGAATGGGGTTCACAAGGTGTTGAGTATATGACTACTTTGCGTGACGAGATAGCTACTCGACTAATTTCAAATTAATAAAATTAAAATTGTAAACAAAGTATTAATTTCTTTTTGGATTTTAGTATGTTTCCATGAATTTTGAAGTAATAATGTGCAATTTTAATTTTCTATAATTTTTGTCTTTTCTTTTTATAATTATTTATCATTCATAGTTTTAAGCAAAAAGATACAGTTCATTTGGCATAAAATAGTTCAGAGGGTAAGACAGTTATTTTGTACAGTTATTCAGATGTCCAGCCAAACAAACTTTAACTTGTTCAGATCTTAGTGATTCAGACCCTCTTAACCATCCAGACCTCTTAATGGTTCAACACTTAATGGTTAAGCACTTGCCAAACAGCCCCTAAAAGACAATAGTTGGGTGGAAGAAATGCAGGAAGAATTGGCACAGTTCAGAGATCTACATGTGTGGGATCTTGTTGATAGGCCAATAGACAGATATGCAATTGGGACTAAATGGGTTGTTAGAAACAAAAGGGATGAGAGGGGTTTGGTGATTAAGAATAAAGCTAGACTTGTGGCACTGGGATGTCTTCAAGAAGAAGGAATAGACTTTGAGGAAGTCTTTGCACCTGTTGCAAGACTTGAAGCTATCAGGATCTTTCTTGCATATGCTACCTCAAAGAACATTAAGGTGTTCCAGCTTGATGTTAAGTCTAAATTTCTAAATGGAAAGATTGATGAAGAGGTGTATGTAGCTCAACCTCCAGGTTTTGAGGATCCTTTGTATCCAAACAGGGTTTATAAGTTGAACAAAGCCCTATATGGATTGCATCAAGCTCCTAGAGCTTGGTATGATGAGCTGTCAAATCATCTTCTTAAAAATGGCTTTAAAAGAGGAGCCATTGACAAGACACTCTTCTACAAAAGAAAGGGATCAGACTTGCTTCTGTTACAAGTGTATGTGGATGCCATCATCATTGGATCTACAAATGAACAAATGTGCATGGAGTTTGAAGGGATAATGAAGTCCAAATACAGCATGAGCTCTATGGGAGAAATGAACTTCTTCCTTGGATTGCAAGTTCAACAGAAAGCTGAAGGGATCTTCATTTACCAGACCAAATATGTGCAGGACATTTTGAACAAGTTCAATTGTCATGATTACAAAACTGCTTCAACTCCAATGGACACTAAAGAAAATATGATTGCTGATGAAAAGGGGGAGCCTGTAGATGAACATGAATATGGAGCAAAAATTGGATCCATGATGTACCTTACTGCAACAAGACCAGATATCATGTTTGCTGTATGTATGTGTGCAAGATCCAATCAAATCCAAAAGTCTCCCATATGAATGCTGTGAAGAGAATTTTTAGATATTTGAAGGGAAGACCAGACTTGGGAATTTGGTATCCAAAGAATAAATCTTTTGATCTGATTGCCTACACAGACAGTGATTATGATGGGCTGCAACATGAGCAGAAAGTCAACCTCAGGAGGATGTCAATTTTTGGGTGAAAGGCTAGTGTCATGGCAATGCAAAAAGCAGACTACTGTCTCAATTTCCACTGTAGAAGCTGAATACATTGCTGCATCTGCATGTTGTGCACAAGTTCTATGGATTCAAAATCAGATGCTGAACTATGGTTTGAATTTTCTGAACACCCCTATACTTATTGACAATACTGCTACATATTTTACTGTTAAGAATCCAGTTCAACATTCTAAAACTAAGCACATTGAAATCATACATCACTTCATAAGAGATTGCAGTGAAAAAGGTTTGATTGAGATGCAAAGAGTTGATACCAGTGACAATTTGGCTGACCTATTCACCAAACCACTTGACAGAACCAGGTTTAACTTTCTTCTGAAAGCCCTAGGAATGATCAACTCTAATGAAATATGATTAAGGATGTGTGCCTAGTTTTGTACCTCTATGTGCTAATTGACTATTATTAGAGGTCACACATAATGAATGTTAAGTGAATATACTTGAATATGTTTCTTGATATGTTACATGTTATGTGCTTTAACTCATTATGTGTGCAAAGTTTGACATGATTGTTTGATTGATACGTTTGCATGTTTATCAGTTGATGTGAATTTTTAATGTTAGGATAAGTATTCTTGTTATGAATTAGTTGTTGATATAAGCTTATCTGACATCATTGCTTAATTTCTTGAATGTGTGCTTTATCTGATCTTCGGATGTTATTAAGATAGGATAGACCTTTGACATTAGTACTGTCTACTTATCTTGATGATATTATGTGTGAATAAGATTTGTTTATGTGTGACAACTGTTTGTGTCAAAATGAGTCTTATGTCAAAATTAAGTGATAAAATGAATTTTCTAATGAATTTTGCATAAATACTTTATTTTGGTCAAAACATGAGCAAGTTGATTAATGGTGTCGAAATATGATAAAATTATTCAGTTCAAGCTTTAAAGAAGTTCAAAAGAAGGATTTTTAAAGAAAAGTCTCAAGTAGTTGTTTGTGCTGAAAATTATGTCATTTGCCCAGTTGGAAGGACATGCACTTTTGTATGTTTGATTCTTAAATCTCTACAGATTCAAAGGATAGCCATTGACCTGAAAACTGAATGCATTTGGGGCAATAATGACTTGTTTCTTATTCCTTCACTTAAAATTATGTCAATAGCTCTGAATTTGAAAGGACATATATTCACATGTATGTTTGGTCCTGTTGACCACTTTTGGTCAAACAGGATAGCCATTTACCTGCCAATTAAGAGACATTGGGGTGATTAAATACTAAACTTTATTTATGTGGGAAATGATAGTACATTGACTACTTAGCCAATCATATGGATTTAATAGGCTAAAAGGACCTTAGTATAGTCATTAACATATTGTTGCTTTCTCATGATGATGTAAAATCTAAGGTGATATAAACATAATGAATATGCTAATCTTTATGTGGAGATACATAGTTGTCTTTGCATGTCTCAAGATGTAGGTTCCTGGACGGATCGTACACGGGATGTCTCTAACAACGCAGGTGCGGAATCCCTGCGTAGGTAGATACAAGTGTAGAGTATGTAGAGATCGAACACACAAGCAATAAACCAACCACGTTATATTGATAACAAAACACGTGACCCGAGGTCACTGTTACAGACTATGACACGTAACTTGGTTACTGAAAACTGAAACGAAAACCCTAAACGAACCACCCAAACTGTTTCGTCTGAAACAGTTTATATACACGACAACTTCGCCATAGGCGAAGTTGTCAATAACTTCGCTGATTCAACAAGTTCGCCATAGCGAACTTGTTGACAACTTCGCGCATTACAAAACAAACATAAACAAAACATAATTACATTACAGACTCGATTACAAATGCTAGACTATGAACTACTGACATACATGTACCAACAGACTCCCCCTTGGCAGTAGCTTCATATCTTGATCTTCAAATCTTGAGTCTTGTAATCTTCACCTCTACGCGTGCGCCCCTTCTCTCACACATACCGACACTACCCTTTGATATTTCCTAGCTTGATCCTTCCAAGCAGGAATGTAGAAGATCTTCTTCTCGTTGAGCACTTTCAAATCAGCCTTCGATAGATTAACAAGATGCATCGGGTCGTACACCCGAAGTACTTCTTGTTCATCCTCATCTTCCATTACCGCCTCAGCTGTCTCACAATCCACGTACCACCATTTTAAATCTTTTAGGACGTTCTTGGGCATAACTTTCATCGGTACTTCCTTCAAATGACGGACTGGTTTATACTTCATTACCATCCAAGGTTTGCCGTCAGCCCTCATTCCACGATCTTTGTCTTCTATCAACTTTCCTTTTTGAGGCTTTAGCAGTTCAAACTTTTTGTCTTTAATGGCTTCTTTCCAGACGATCTTCCCAATGATTCTTGCCATATCATCATTACTTCTATTGATCAGCCCCAATCTCGCTAAATCTCTCACCTCACATTCTGGTAAGGAATTCAGAGATCTCAACAATCTCTTAAAGTACTGAATGCCGTCGTACCGTTTGATCACTAATAGTTTCAGTTCTTTGTCGTACAACCAGCATATGATTCCTTTCTTTGACTCTGCATAGCCCTTTATATTATAAGTCTTTCTGAACATCGTTGGCACTGCAGGCTTCTTGGTTTTAACAAACCACTGAGCACAGCCTTCTTTCCAGTTCGGCTGCTCCTCCCATACTGTATCTTCTATCACGCTCTCATCCCCCAATTCTGATCTCTCAACAGCTGGAATCTCATGTTCCACTGAATCATCTACAATCTCACCTTCTTCTAATACATCTTCCACATTAATCTGTTCTCCAATCCTCTCAATCTCATCCATAGGCAACACGTCATCATCATCCATCAACTCATCGTCCTCCTCCTCATCCAACTCCTTCAACGCATCAATAATGTCTTCAACATCAGCGTCGTCATCCACAACTACAACATCATCACCAGCTGCATTTGTAGACTCCCCCTCAGTTGTGGAGGCTCCAAGAGCCTGAGAGGTTCTTGGCAGCTCATCACCTGCACCTGAAGGTGCATTGGGATCATCGTCATGATCTTCTCGTCTTTTCGTTCTCAACTCATCGCCCCTACACGTCTTCTCCCCCTGAGATGCCAAGTAATCCTTGAAGGCATCTATTATTCGTCCATGTTCAACCAGGAGGGCAGCTTGTAGTCGATTGGATTCCACTAGGCGGTCAATAGTCTTTGACTGTTCAGCAACAATCCGCTCTAGCGAAAGAATCCTCTCGGTATCTGAAGTAGGCAATGGAGTTGGTGGAACATCAGCAGAAGTGACCGCAGGTGGTACACTTGGTAACCCTGCAGTAGAAGTTATTGTCGACTCCACAAACCGTGCAACTACCACCGGTGGATTAAGCGGTTGAGGTGGTAGGGACACAATTGTTGGTGCCGACGTCTCGATCGCCGTAACCTGTGCAGTAGTAGGAATAAGAGACATACCAGATAAGGCAGGTGGAGCAAAACGTACTAGTCTTGAAGATTCTCCAGCTCCCGAACCTATCCCTCTCTGTTCTCTTCTTGAGCGTCTTAGCACAATCTGTACTGCCTCCTCTTCATCCACTTCATCCTCATACTCCTCCACAGTTCTCGGCCTCTTTCCCGTAGTCCGTTCACGAGACACCATAAGTCTTCTTGCCTCAGCAAACGTCTCGTCTAGATCAGAGTCAGCTACCGAAGTAGCTGCTCTGGTAACATCCATAAACTGAGGACCCGAGACATCCATATCAAACAAACCATGTCCACTAAAAGCAGCATCTAGATCAACGTTTTCAGCAGTGGACACAGCCTGAGATATAGTAGCTGGCACAGCAGCAGACGATACAACAGGCGCAGCCGATACAGCATGAGGTGCTGCCGCCTGATGTGGTTGCGGATCCCTGAACTCGTCCCCTCCTGCAGGAACATACTCCGGGTTAATGAGATACCCGAAAAGTGGAGTATGCCTGGGACGCCACTCAGGGTTGCTACGAGTGCTCGACGTTCTGCACTGAGCAAAGATACGTTTTGTTACGCACTCAACGTATCTGATAGGGCGTCTTTGCGGTATAGACGGAGCGACATGATTAATAATCATTTGTAGAAACCGAGGATACATAATAAAACGCTCGCGCGCCGTCGCCCGTCTCTGACGATCAATCTCGTAAAAGATTAGCTGACTAAAAGAATATCTGCGGTTGTAAGTCAGCGCAATCATAGCCGATTGCATCGTCGCACCCATCCCGTCTGTTCCTGCCTTTCTGCCGGACATGCATACTATCAACACATGCATCAAAAAGCGCCATTGATCCAGCAGAAAGCCTTTCCTCCTCTGCGAGTCCCCCAGCGGACCCGAATAACCCATCCTTAAGTAAGCTCCGTCACGGAAAGGAGCTACGAATTCCGTTGGGTCGTCTCTCGTTTCATCACCGAACTGCAGAGCCAACCGTATGTCTTCCGAGGAAAACTGTATGTCTTGACCATTGACAGTTGCTCGCATCACTGGAGGCTCAGGTCTGCAATCATAATACACCGTTTACCAGAAATCTTGAATGTTGGGCAGAGATATGGGTAGTGTATTAGTGATCGCGTGAAAAACTCGTGATCGTTGGAGAAATGTGATAATCTCCCTATAGTCTTCAACGCCTCGTGCGTCTGGATCCAAAGTGATGTATTGGTTATGGGCTGGGAAGAATTGTCGTTGCTCATCACCATCATCACCTCCAGCACCTCCAACAGCAGCCATATCTGCACAAAACAAATCAAGTGAGAGACCATATAACCATCTCACAAGTTCGCTGAGTACCATGTGCGAAGTTGTGATGTACAGGCGAAATTAAAGGTGAGGCGAAGTTGGGAACAACTTCGCTTCATCGGTAAGTTCGTCTAAAAACTTATAAAAAATTTGAAATAGGCGAAGTTGTGTTCAAGGCGAAGTTATGGATAACTTCGCCATAGGCGAAATTAAGCTTCAAGCGAAGTTGTGGATAACTTCGCTGAAGGCGAACTTAAGCCACTGGCGAAGTTGAGAATAACTTCGCGTAAACCTTAACTTCGCCTGAATCTGAAACGGCGACTGTTCAGATTCAAACAAGGTTTATCCGATGTTTCGGACCGATTTAACGATCTAACAATGAAGTCCAACATATTTCAATGGTGTTAGGATGAAAAGGTCGTCCATGAACACGTAACGTGAGGTCGGAAAACTTGGTTTCTAAGGTTCGACGACCCGAGGTCTCGAACCGGGTAAAACTATAACGAGAAAGATAGGATGATATTGACTACACATACCACGAGTATAGTAGAAACTAGGAACACAAGATCGAAATCGAAAGCGAAGAATAAGATCCGGATGTATTGGTTATTTGAACAAGTTCGCCGGTAATTCGAAAAAAAAATGATATAGTTACTGTTTACAATCCCTTATATAGGGCAGAGTTTGTTCAGGCGAAGTTACTCTTAACTTCGCCAAGGCGAAGTTAAGCACAACTTCGCCGAATTCAACAACTTCGCCCGTAATTTTCAAAATCAGCCCTTTAAGTTTGAATAATCCTGAATTTAACCTTATCAATTACCAAAAAGAGTTAAACAAATATGATCAAGACCTAGTAACCAACAATAATATAACTACAAAAAAAAAACAAAAAAACTTAGAAAAATTTTAACGAAATAAGGGATCAAATTTCAGTCTAGTCAGGGACCACTACGTTTTAGAAAAGATCCTAACAGGAATCATACTAACGATGTGACTGTCACTTAGATCCGTGTTTGGCTGTATTATGACATAGAGACACAGGTTGTAAGCATGTAAATAACGTAAATGGTTTTCATCGTTTCTGTGATACGGATTAAGGTTCAGTTAAGCTCAAAAGTTTAAGTTGGCAACATCTCAGAGATAATGATGTCTTCTATCTATTCTCAAAGCGTATTTGGCTATACCCAAGTCACCCCGAATTGACTTCGACCCATAATGTCTGATTATCTTGTAGATACACTATGTCTGCCTCCCGTTTTCTTCTAACTCCAGACTTGAGAAATTTATATACACGTATATATATATATATATATATATATATATATATTTTTTTTTTTTTTTTTTTTAAATTAAACATTTTTATCGACTTCGGAGTACTAAATCACTGCAAGTCCCGAATCTGGATCACTGCAGTATCTTGAAATGCTTTCTTCACGGGAATCAGAACACTCACAGGCTCGTGTATGACTGGGTAGTCGCTTTTCTGCCTATCCTTCGAAAAGATATGTATGAAGACATACAAAACTCTTAAGGAGTTTCCACGTAAATTCGAGTAAATTTAAGTTAGTATCACATACACTTTTACGCACCATAAAAATTACCATGACATACAATGACTGTTCTAAAGCCTTTTAAGCCTAATAACTTCACTAGTTAAGCACACACGATCAGTATATATATCATTTTCCAAGGTTGGATCAATTTTCTGTTAAACACAGAATAGAACTTCATACGAAGTAACAGACTTGAACATTAATTTCATTTCCCACAAAAAAAAAAAAAAAACTTTAAATTCAATCGCCCCAATCACGTCAAAGTCGTCAGGTAAACGGCTATCCTGAAGATCCAATGGATCAACTGGACCGACCACATACAAGTATGTGTCCTTCTTACTAAGTATGACCGACTAATTTTCAGCAACTGAAAGAACACACGTCATAGCCGCCCCGGTCACTTTCAGTCTTCCAGTTAATGGCTATCCTCATTCTCTACGTTGAAACGAGGACCAAAACATATCCTAGGATATGTCCATCAAACTGAGGTAACCGACTAATTTTAAGCAAAAATGACCCATGTTTTTTTTTTTTTTTTTTTTTTTTTTTTTTTTTTTTAAATCAAAGACATGGTTACTCGGGATTGATCATCCCGTTTAGCTCAATTAGGTTTTGAAATCTGGATTTATCAAACGCTTTTGTAAACAAGTCAGCAAAATTTTCAAGTGTATCAACTTTTTCGATCTTTATCAGTTTCTTCTCAGCACAATCCCGTATGAAGTGATGGCGAATGTCAATATGCTTAGTTTTACTGTGCTTCACGGGATTGTTAATTACTGAGATGGCGGCAGTGTTATCAATTAAAATAGGAGTAAGTAAGAAATTCAGACCATAGTCGCGCAATTGTTGCTGAATCCACAAAACCTGAGAGCAGCAGTTGGATGCTGCCATGTATTCAGCTTCGCATGTTGAAATTGCAACTGATGTCTGTTTCTTGCACTGCCAGGAAACTAATCTTCCTCCAAGAAACTGACAGCCTCCTGTTGTTGACTTCCGACTCTGATTACAGCCACCATAATCAGAATCTGTATACGCCACCAGTTCAACGTCTCCTCCCTTTGGGTACCACAACCCTAGTTTCGGCTTGCCCTTAAGATACCGCAGAATCCTCTTCACACCTTTCATGTGAGATTCCTTTGGGTTTGCCTGAAAACGAGCACAAAGACAAACAGAAAACATTATATCGGGCCTAGAAGCAGTTAAATACATTAATGAACCTATTATCGCCCGATACAGAGTAGGGTCCACATCTGCGTCACCATCTGATTCAGCGCCCAACTTGTGATTGACGCAGATTGGGGTGTCATATGGAGAACTGTCCTCCATCTTGAATCTCTTCAGCACATCATGAACATACTTTGTTTGATGAATGAACATCCCATCCTTCTTCTGATCAACCTGCAATCCTAGAAAGAAGGTTAGTTCACCCATAGCACTCATCTCGAATCGTTTCTTCATGACAGCCTCAAAATCCTGACACATGGATACTCTTGATGCAGCAAAAATGATATCATCCACGTAGACTTGAACCAGTAAGAAGTCACATCCTTCTCTCTTCACAAACAGCGTACTGTCAATCAATCCTCTTTCAAAACCATTTTCCAGCAAGTAGTCCGATAACGTTGAATACCATGCACGAGGTGCCTGATGTAACCCATATAACGCCTTGCTCAACCTGTATACGTGATCCGGAAAGTCTGGGTCAGGAAAACCCGGAGGTTGCTCAACAAACACAACCTCATCAACTTTCCCGTTAAGAAACGCGCTCTTCACATCTAACTGAAACACCTTCATCTTTTTAGATGCAGCAAACGCCAAAAACAATCTAATCGCTTCTAACCGGGCAACAGGAGCGAAAACCTCATTGTAGTCAATACCCTCTTGTTGATTAAAACCTTTAACAACCAGCCTCGCCTTATTTCTCACGATAATCCCCTTTTCATCTCTCTTGCACTTGAACACCCATTTCGTGCCTATAGCATGCACATTCTTTGGTTTTTCAACCAAAGTCCAAACTTCCATTTTTTCGAACTGAGCCAACTCTTCTTGCATGGCTTCGACCCACGAGCTGTCCTTTAAAGCCATTTGATAATTCTTCGGTTCGACTTGGCTTATGAAGCAAGAGTACAAACATTCGTTCATGATACCTGTATCTTTAATGCTTGTATAAACACAGGTGTGCTCATTCAAGCTACTTCTGGTTTGTACACTAGAGGACACGTCACCTATAACATTCTCCAATGGGTGATCTTTGTGAATTCTCGTGGTCGGAACAGCACCGACATGCAAATTGTCTTCCAAGTTTGAAGAGATCTCATCTATGGTAGTTTCAGGCTGAGAGTGAAAAGGATTAATAAACTCATCTTCAGTTGAGGCCGCAGGGGTATCGATAGGGTTTGATGTGGAAGGCTGAGATTTTTCTGTCATCTGATGTTGCACTACCTCCTCTTCCTCATCAAAAATCATCTTCGTCACTGCTCTTTCGTCTTCTTCAGAAATTTCCAAAGTAGGTACGTTAAACGACTTAAAAAGTTTAACATAGTCAAACAGCTCAGCAGGTCCATTGCTTGGTTTTGGCGGTTGGTAACTAGTAATGTCGGTGTTACAAACCACCTCCACCTTGCAAGTTGTCGTATTGAAGACCCGTCTGTTGGGAGTCCCAACAACATAACCGACTAGGATTCCCTCATCAGCTACTTCACCAAATTTCGAATTAGTCTTCAAAATCGAACAAGGAGACCCAAAAGGTTCAAGACCGCACAAGTTGGGCTTCCTTCCGTGCATAAGCTCATAACAGGTTTTTCCAAGTCTCTTAACGGTTAACACCCGATTCAGAACATAGCAGGCTGTAGCAACTGCTTCAGCCCAGAACATCACAGGAAGCTTTGAGTCTGCCAGCATAGTTCTGGCTCCTTCAATCAACGTTCGGTTCTTCCTTTCAGCTACTCCGTTCTGTTGTGGAGTATACGGAGTGCTGTATTGATGCTCAATACCCTTCTGAAGACAAAAGATTTCCATCTCAAAGTTCTTGAACTCTGTCCCATTGTCGCTTCTGATGAATTTAACTGATTTACTCATGACGTTCTCGACTTTTGTAATTAGATTCTTCACCATCTGAGTCGTCTCGTCTTTCGTTTTCAGAAAATATACCCACGAGTATCGCGAGTAATCATCAGTTATCACCAAGCAGTAGGAAGTACCACCTAGACTTTGTACATTCACCGGACCGAAGAGATCCATATGAAGTAGTTCTAGAGTACCAGCAATTGAGTTGATCGTCTTGGTGAGATGGCTTTTCTTGTGTTGTTTTCCCTTCTTGCACGCAATGCATTTATCTTCAAAGTTAAAACTCTTTAAGGGAACGCCCATCACAAGCCCATTTTTGACAATGAAGTTCATCTTACGAAGATGAATATGTCCCATTCTCCTGTGCCATAATTCTGATTCTGATTCGCTTGCCTTTGTCATTAAACAGGATTCTCCGGTGGCCATTTCAGTAGACCTCATATCCATCACGTATGTATTCGTTTCACGTGGAGCTTTCATTACTATCCATTCTTCTGGTATATGAAAACCAGGCTTCAATACAATCGCTTCATTTTTAGTGAAATGGACAGTGTATTCTTTATCACAGATCTGCGACACACTCAGCAGATTGTGCTTTAATTCCTCCACAAAGTTTACGTTTTCAAGTGTCATTCTCCCATTCGACACAGTACCTCTACCGGTAATCCTTCCACCGCTTTCACCAGCAAAACTAACTCTAGCTCCCTGAACAGGTTTTAAATCTTGCAACAAGTGTTTGTTGCCTGTCATGTGCCTGGAACAGCCGCTATCTACAATCCAAAGATTGTTTGCAGCCATGTTCAACTGTTCCTGCACAATAAAACAAAGAGTTAGAATCTTGGGACCCAAGACCAATTGGTCTTGGATCGATACGTCCCGTACCCTGGCTTTCTCAAGTTAGAGACTCGATAATTTCTGTAAGTCCTGTTAGGGTATCTCCCTGCAGATTGTGTGTAATGCCTTCCAAACCTTTGAGAATTGAAGGTGCTATATTTTGAGGTTTGGTTGTAAAACTGAGGTTGGTTTTTATGAAAACTTGAATTCGTTACATTTTGGCATTTTTTAAAGTTTTCATTTTTAGCAGTAACAGAATGACGCTTATACTCAGTTTTATTTGGCTTCATACCTCTTAATCTCGGCTCCAGAGGGCAATCTGCAACTAAATGCCCTAATTTGTTACATCTAAAGCAACACCGACTCTCCAATTTCTTGTCAAATGTTGGTTTGGATGTAGAGGTAGTGTTACCAGCCGTTCGTCTCACATAAGGTGGGACGTACGGATTGAGTGGAGAACTCTTTTTAGAACCTTTATTTTTATCTCCATCGGTGGGTAACCCTACCTTCTCTTTTGTCTGATCAGATTCGGACAACTTATCCGAATCCGATGAGACTGGACTCAAAACAGAAATATTCACATTAGAAACTTTCGAACTTGTTTCTCCACAGCTAACACTTGGTTTTACACTTGTAATCTTGATTGGAGTTGTCTGAGGAACTTCGAAATCGACAGATTTCTGAACACTCGGATTATAAGTATAGTTGTGGTTAAAGGGTGGTGGAACTTCATTATATCCGATTCCTCCCCTCTTTGCAGAGGTACCTGGATCACTCACGAGGTGATCAAGGATGGCCGAGGAATTCCTGAACTGCTCAAGTTTGCGGTTCAGTTCCACCACCTTTACCTGGTGGTCAGCAATCTGTTTATCCCGATCAGCAATCACTTTAGTTTTTTCCTCCAAAACTTCATAACTAAGATCAATTATTTCAATTTTCTCAGCAAGTTTAATTTTTAAGCTTTGAACGTCTTTTTCACATGCTTTTATTTTAATTTTATAACTCGTTTCTCTTGCTTTCGTAAAATGGTGATCTTCTTTAATAGTTTTAAAGTCAGCATCTAAATGGACATACTGATCAGTTATTGTTTTAAGTTGCTCAGACAAATTCTCACAACTAGTACAAATAGTTTTAGGACTTACCTCGGAGCGATTATCTTTGTCATTTGCCATGAAAGCGGTTTCTTCTTCATTTGCTTTCTCAATTTCTTCAACCTTCTCACATTCTTCAGCTTCAGACTCAGCCATGTTTGCTTGCTCACCAGAACCACTTGAGCGTTGATTCCAGTTGTACTCACCTGCCTCTCTGGTCAACATGGCATTTATCTCTCTGTTAACTCCTGAGTGTTGTGTAGGTCGACCTTGTCCTCGTTCAACCCTCTCATTTCTGCATTCCTTGGCAAAGTGCCCGTACTGTTGACAATTATAGCACCTTACTTTGGACTTGTCGAACCCGGGCCGACCACCAACAAACTTTCTCCCCATCTTATTCATGAAACGCTTGACTCGCCTCACTATCATGGCCATTTGCCATTGCAAATCCATCTCCTCCAGATCATCAGCATCGATCTGGTCATAATCCTCATCCAGAACAGCAGGGTCCACAATCTTCCCCTGGATGTAGTTTTCATAGGAAGCAATAAATGATGCATAGACTGCAAACTGCTCTTCAGCAGATTTTACACTCATAGGCATCTTGGAATAACTATTGCTTGATGCATTTGCAGAAAAACTACTTGTGGATGCTTGAGGCTTTGAAGTACTAGATCCTCCAGCAACGAAACATACATCACCATTCGTGTTTACAGAAACGTTTCCTTCATGAGACGAGTCAGAGCCTGACTCCCCTTTAGAGTAATAAGCAGCAGATTCAGGCCTTGAACTTGAGCCTGAGTTAACCTTTGCACCATACATACCAGGGTCTTGTATCTGATCTGTAGGTGTTTCTTTTCGAACCATATTAAGCTCATAAGTTCTGAGCTTGTTCACTGCCGTTTCAAGATCATAATTAGGAAAGTCTCTGTCTTCCCTCATAAGAACGGTGTACATTTCCCACTTCGGTGGGAGAGCATCGAGAAGTTTTTCAACGATCTCTTCTTCTCGGTAAGCAATCGAATAATTGCTAAGCTCTGTCATTAGATGATAGTATCTGGTGATAATATCATCCAGCGATTCGTTCTTCAAAAATTTGAAGACGGAGAACTGGGTTTTTAAGAGTTTGATCTTTGATGCACATATACCCACATTCCCCTCGAATCTATTTTCAAGAGCATCCCAAAGCTCTCTCGCAGAAGTGTACTTTCGGAACGTATGGAGAACCTCTTGAGGAAGTGCCATTGTTATCGCGGCATGGGCCTTGCTTTTGGCCTCGTACATTTTCTTTTCTTCCTCCTCCATTTTGCTGTACTTCTTAACCACATCGCGACCTTCGTATTGCGCAGTTGGAGGGATATATCCATCCTGGATGCACACCCACATTTTGGCATCCTGGTATTTGATGTATTGGATGAATCTGTCCTTCCATGCCACAAAGTCAGTTCCTTTCATCAGCCTCGGGGCCTTAGTGGCAGACCCCGCTTCTACTTCCATCTTGACCAAATCGGAGATATTGATCGACGACATCCTTGCAAAAACCTGAAAAAAAAACCTGGAAAAACAAAAAAAAAAATATTAAAAGTTGCGGATAACTTCGCTAAGGCGAACTTATGAAGTGAGCGAAGTTGTAGTTAACTTCGCTAATCCTTATATCTTCGCCAAAAACCCTAATTCCAGCGACGGCAACTTCGCCTGAAGAATGGTAACTTCGCCCGATGAACGGTAACTTCGCCCGATGAACAGGGAAGTTTGTTCAGATCTGATTTCGTCAATCCAGCAGCTCCCGATCAATGCAAAGGCTTGAAAATGACTGTCAAGCACTAGCAAAACTCAATCCCAGCAAAAACACGTCCCGCGAATAGGTCAAACGAGACGTTTTCTACACCCGCGTGAAATCCCGAACCTCACAATCGAGCCGATTGGCTCTGATACCAATTGTAGGTTCCTGGACGGATCGTACACGGGATGTCTCTAACAACGCAGGTGCGGAATCCCTGCGTAGGTAGATACGAGTGTAGAGTATGTAGAGATCGAACACACAAGCAATAAACCAACCACGTTATATTGATAACAAAACACGTGACCCGAGGTCACTGTTACAGACTATGACACGTAACTTGGTTACTGAAAACTGAAACGAAAACCCTAAACGAACCACCCAAACTGTTTCGTCTGAAACAGTTTATATACACGACAACTTCGCCATAGGCGAAGTTGTCAATAACTTCGCTGATTCAACAAGTTCGCCATAGCGAACTTGTTGACAACTTCGCGCATTACAAAACAAACATAAACAAAACATAATTACATTACAGACTCGATTACAAATGCTAGACTATGAACTACTGACATACATGTACCAACACAAGATAAATCTCTCCAAATGATAGGCAGAAAAGTGATTACCAGTCATACACAAGCCTGTTGTTATTTGGTCAACCAAAAATGAAACATCTTTAAATATGACAAAGAACATGCTTTAAGAAAATTTGAGAAAATATCAAAAACAAGGGGAAGATTGAATAAATCAACCAAAAGTTGATAAGTGTTTTAAATATTTTATCAAACAAGAGGGTTACAACAAGAACTACAAAGATGTTGACAAAATCTGTCTCATCTTGAATGAAATGCCTGTTATTTAACAGTAAGTCCAACGTTCAACCTCTATATATGTTTGAAAATCAAAAATACAAAAAGATCAAATAAGTTCTGTCATACAAAAACAATTTTTGTCCAAATACAGGAGGTTGGAGTCAAATTGGGGTGATATGGGGAAAGCCAAATAAGCTTTGAGAAGAGATATGAGGCATCATAGCACAGTGTTGACCATTAATGCACTATGCTTCTAAATGAACCTTAATCATATCACCAAAGAGATGAAATTCATGCTAAGTTAATACCTGCTGTTAACCTATCTATGTTGTCATAATTGCTGAGAATGAAGTATTGAGAAAGCTTCTTAGTCAATATGATCCCATTCTTGAGATCTTTTCAGAAAAATGAAAGAAACTGTTTTGAAGAGAAATACAACTGAAATTTGATCTCTAAATGCACCATTTGCTCTTAGACTATAATCTTTAATGAAAAATATATGTTGATAAGTGGTTTAAAGTCAAAAAGTGTTGCATTTTGCCTTTAACAGGTTGAATATGTAAGTTCGGGTAAGGTTTGATGTTTTATAGCCTTTCCGAGCACAAAATAGTTGAATATGTCTAAATATGTAATTTCGGGTAAGGTTTGATGCCTTATGGCCTTTCCGGGCAAGCTTAGTCATTTTTGGCTAAGTTTATGATTTTCGGGCATGCTTTGAAGTGTTTACACTTTCCGGGTAGAGTAAAACTTAACAGTACTAACTCCCCGAGCAAGCTTGAAATCTTGACATGAATATGTGATTTAGCTAGCTTTTAACAAGGATTTCTTGTTCCGAGCAAGCTTTGCATCTTATATGCTGAATGATATATCAAGCAAGTTTTGTGAACTAAGCTTTAGTACACCGAGCAAGCTTTGTGTTTCTAAGTGATTAGAGTGAATACGTTTATTTCTTTGAAATTACAAGTGTTTCCGGGCAAACCTTGTTTTTCTAGGCACATTTTATATTCCGGGCACACTTTGAAGATTCAAATGTTCCCCTAATATAATTGGATAATTTCACTGATTTTTTCCGAGTACACTTTATGCTATGAAATCTCTAGCACACTGTATTCTTTATCGATCATACTTTGTATCAAAGTATACTTGACTGATTACTTATAAATTGTAATTGACCGAGTAAGGTTTGTGATTAACTGTTTTAAATGAGCAAAGTAGTTAAATTAGATATAATTGATATGGGCATCTTAATTGATTCCTAGTAAGGTTGCATGCTTGATGTGTAATACTTGATTAATGTTTCTTGTGATTTAGTTCTCAAGCAATCTTGTATTTCAAGTAAACTTTCTTCATTTTAACTTCTAATTTATACCAACTTATAACCGAGTAAGCCTTAAGTGGAGTATACCGAGTAGACTTTGCAAAACTTACACTGAAAATTTCCGGGCAAGGTTTGCTAAACTTGATACTAAGAGTTGGATGTTTTTAAATGTGTAAAAATTGAGTGGATAATGTTACTGTTTGACAGCTAATAATTCACTAAATGACAAAAGGCATATAAAACCCACTTTCAAAAGGTATATAAGAGGGAGTTAGGCATAATTTTTCAATATTACTTTTCCCTCTCTCTCCTTCCACTGCAACTGCTTACTCGCAAAGAAACCTAAACCGACTTATTGCATTCATTTCTAATCCAAACCCTAACTTAAATTAGCCCTGTAATTCCGACTCGGTAAGCAATGATAATGTGTTTCCGATTACGATTAGACTATAATGGGCTATGATTATGTATTTGATTACTAATACTCTGTTTATGTGTTTAGGTTATAAACTTGTCGAAGAACAGGTTCTTGATGATATTTCCCTCTTTCTTCTTCATCTTTATAACTTGAAATCACTTAAAGTAGCGAACTTTATGACTAATTTCACTTTGAATATGTTATGATTGTGTTGATTCAGATATGGCAGACGAAGAAGATGTTCCAAGATATTTATTTGAACGGAAGCACAACATGTGCGCGATGTTGCAAGTCACACCAGACAATGAGGAAGTTGTCGGGATGATTAGATGGTTGAGCAGATCGAATAATCAATTTGCTTTAACGACAAGTCCTACCATTTATCGGAACCACTCTCTAGATTTTTGGAACTCTGCCACACTGATGGAAGATGCTAATGGAAGATGGATCAAAGCCACTGTTGCAAACCATGAAATTCGGATAGACGAGGCAGTGATTCGAAGATGTCTACTGTTGAATGATGACAACCCTAACCCAATTCATCTTACAACTGGTCAAATGTACAAGATCTTTACAAAATGCATGGGTTGTCACAGGCACAATAAAGATGGACAATTTCAGAAAGGCATGTTTCCTACCATCTACGAAATACTTGACCATCATATTATACAGGGGTTTGCACCAAGAAAAGGGTCATGGACCCTAATGAGCAGAGATTTGGCAAATGCTATAGTTGCTGTTTTATTTGACTATCCTTTCAATTTTTCACGACTTATATTTGAAGGATTAGTACAAAACATGGAAAAGCCAGTCAAGCAGAAATTTTTGGCATACCCAAGATTCCTGCAAATTATTTTCAATCAAGAGTTGGAGAACCTACCAACTACAGGAATTACACATGTCTTACAAAATCCTGATACATTCAAAAGAATAGAAAATCTGGCTAGTACAAGCAGATTTAATCCTAAAAGGATATATGCAGATTTGCCATGGTTAATGTTTGATGATGATTTGATCCCTCAGTTAATACCTCAACTACATGTGTTATTGCCTGAACCTGAGGAGATTGAAGGAGGAGATGGAGAGAATGAAGGTGAAGGTGATGATTCTAATGATGAAGATGATAATGATGATGGAGATGAAGGAGGGGCCGGAGGAGCCATGATTGTTGGTACACATGATCAGGGGGAGCAACATGAGGAACCAGAACAACCCATTATTCCAACACCATCACAATCACCACTACCCATTGACCAACCCCTTATACCATCACCACCACAAACTCCACCACATCAAACCACTCAATCCACACCCCAAACCTTAACCATAAGCCAACCTAAAACATCAACACATGTATCCCCAACACCACAAACACCACCAACATCTAGCCCAATCCAATCTGATCCATTTATTCCAAGCCCACCTCATACACAATCACCACCACTATCAATTTTCCAAACTCAAACCACAACCCAAGAACCACCTGAATTTGAACCATTCTCTACATCACCACCTACAACACCACTCACTTACACAGACTTATTTCAAAGAAATCTGGATTTAATGTTAGAAAATGCTGATTGAAGAGAAGGAATGAGGAGGTTGCCAATGAAAATGTAATGTTGTTAGAACAGTTGGTTCAAGCTAAATTAAACATTCAAGCCCTGGAGCAGGAGGTTGAGAAGACCTCAGCTACCCCAAAACAGGGGAGAATGAAAAGATGCCAACTGATTCTGTGGTAAATGTTGATACTGAGATGGAAACAGGTGAAGAGACTGTTGATGGATAGAAATTGATCTTGAATACCTATGATGATGGAGAGGAGGATAGTGAGGAGAGGAGAATAGAGGATGATGAGTATGAAGCTGATAAATTTGATATAGGAGAACAAGATAATGATGTGAATGATGAGATGATGAATGTTGAATGGAGTGAAAAGAATGATGAGGAGACAGGAAATGAGATTGAGAAGACTAATGATGAAGAGATAGTGACTACCACTGATATGGTCACTATTGTGTTGAAAGAGACTCACACTGATGAAATTAATGAAGGGAATACTGCTACTGAGGAGCCAATTACTACTGAAGTTGAGCAACCTGAAAGCTCCAAGAGGGTAGAGTATGACCCTGAATTAGAAGCACTTGAGAGAGAAATTGATGATTATCAGCAAACTGATGAGGAGGAAGAAGTGTCTAAAGAATGGATAAGGGTAAAGAAAAGGTTACAGAAGAAGAGCCTGTTAAGGCCTATCCAGAGAAAGATATCTTGTTTAAAGATGATGCTATAGTTGATGCTGTTGCCTTGAAAGAACAAGAAAAAATTATCAGAGAGACAATGGAAAGGGAGATACTGGCCCAATCCTTGACTCCAGAGGAACTGCAGAGCAGGAAGCCTTGATCAACCAAGCCAATTTTGCCAAAGTAATAAATGAATAAGTGGCTGATCAAGATGTGATTGATGCTTTTATTAAGGTTAAAAGAGTTGAGGAAGCTTACCATTCCTTAGCTATGGTGGTTAGCATGTTTCAATCCCAGAATCAATAAGAAAGTAAGTCAACAGAAACTGCTGAACCAACCAATCCGAATACTGAAATGATTATTGAAGAAGAAATTGGAGAGTCCATTGCTTCAATGGCTGCCAAGAAATGGGCTGGGCAAGTGAAAGAAGATCTAAAGAAGAACCCAACTGAAAGCTGGCCTGAAAGGGTAAAAGTGACTCAACCTCAAAGATCTGAAACAATCCACCAAAAGAAAGAAAGACTTTCAAATCTGTATGAACAATTTGCTGAGAAAGTCAACAGATTTGCCAAGATTTACATGAGAAGAAAGAGGACAAATGTACAATCTGAAGATGAGAGATCTGCAAAGAAAGGCAAGTGGGATGATAAAAACAGATATTTTGTACAAACTCCTGATGATGATGCAAGCCCAATCAGAGCAGTCCCACTGCAAACCTTGCAACCTGGTGAAAGGGTTCAAGGTGTTCCATATGTGCCTATAAGAAATGAACCAAACCCAGATCATCCACCCTCTGATGAGCCCGAAATTGATGCTGTAAATGATTCAACTGAGGAGGAAGATGAGTCTGAGGATTCTGACGATGATGATAATCCTGACGATGATCGAGTGCTAAGACTGCCAATGTTGAGTCCCCACATGTGACAATGACTGATGAACAGAGGGATAACATTGAGCAAAGTTTGTTAAATGCCAGAATGAAACATCCTGTGATTAAGAAGATGAAGGCACTTGGTGTGAAATTTGATAGCATTGCTCAATTGAATGATGATGAACTGAATAAGAGACTGGATGAAGAAAATGACAAAATCAAAAGAGCCATGCAACAAAAGAACAGAGATGATCAAAAATACAGAGAATATTTGAGAAGGCATGGTTATTCAGAAAAGGATCTCACACATTACAACTTTAACCAACTCCAAGATCTCTATAACAGTGAAAGAGCAAAAGTGATTGAAAAGTGTGTAAAGGAGAATGAGAAGATTGAAAAGATAGAAACTTTGAAAAAGAAGTTTGGAGGTATTTGTGGATACCTACTGGAGAAAGCATTGAAGCCTGAAATAGTTGAGAATCTAACAAGAGAATCAGTACTGGACCAGTACAATAAACTGAAAAGAAAAGAACAGCTGAAGAGGGCACAAACCGAGAGGTCTACCAAAAAATCTGAAACATCTGTTGAGCCTCCAACAAAGAAAAGAAAGATAATGACTCTAAGGGAGAAACAGAAGATTCAGGGTGAAAAGGAAATGTCAAAGGAAGTATCTACTGTTGACACATCAACCCCACAAGAAGTCAAACCTGAACCTGAAGATGAACCTGTTGTCCCTTGGGAGAATGAAGAAATGATAAATATTCTAAGGGGAATAATGATTAATCAAAGGGGAATGAGTGAAGCAGACTTTAATGCCTTGGAAAAGCAAGACTTAAAAGATCTTTTATATATTCAAAAGGCTGAGTGGGAAAAAGCTCTAAGGGAAGGTGATAACCCTTGAAGCTTTGTTGAAGGAAGATTCATACCTGCAGGACTGTCAAACAGTCCTGGGTTAGCTAAAATGATGATGACACTTAAAGAACAAGCAGGACAGGATCTTGTTGAACTAGCTAACCTTCCACCTGAGATGCTAGAGGCCATCTACATCAACACCTTCAACTTGAGGCTTGGAAAACCCAAGAAGTCGATTCCATTCAGGCCTCCTATTTCATGAAGACATCAACAAGGTGGAAGAGGTGAATCAAGTAGTTCTGTACCACAAAGAATAACAAGACCACAATCAGATGTGGATCTTCCAAGAGAACTTTATTATGACTCTGTATATGAATGCTTAAGAGTGATTATGGAAAGAAGAATGTTGAGAGACATAGTTGTGAGAAGTGACTTTTATGAGTACACTCAAGAACAACTAGAAAGAATGGCCACAATGAACTTGTATGATTATAGAAACAGAAACAGGATGGCTGGGAGACAAATGAATGATCTCTCAAAGTTTTTAAAGGATGAAGCTTGTAAGGGATTCCAGTTCCTAAAAGAAAAGAGAAGTTGGAGAATGATTCAACTTCACAGATCAAGAAGGTCAGAGAAATTAAAGAAAATGGACAGTGCTGAACTATACTACAAGATGAATGTCAGAGACAGGAATCCATTGTCAAACATGAATACATGCATAAGCCTTGAAAGTAGAATGACACGCCCCAATTACACAGTTCAAAGAAATGGTGTTATAACTGAAGTTGAATACAAAGAAAATGTTGGCCATTATTTGTTGAGAAACTCTGATGGAAAAGTACTAGGAATAATCAAGAAGGATGAAGACTTGACTTACTTGAATGATGAGGATCTGATGGATATATGAGATTTGGTCATACCAGAAAGTCAAACACACAACCAAATCCTTGATATCTTTAGGCTGAGAGCTGCATCAGTGATAGTAAACAGAAGACAAGCCGTCCACAATGCAAGGAAGAGACTGTTGGTGCATAGATGTCAGTAGTTCATATGTCTAATGTCTGTAATCGAGTCTGTAATATTGTTTGTGTATTTGTTTGTTAAAGCGAAGTTGTTGACAAGTTCGCCTAGGCGAACTTGTTGAACGAGCGAAGTTATGGACAACTTCGCCTGAGGCGAAGTTGTCGTGTATTTATATCGTTTACAGATTACGGTTTTAGAGTTGATCGAGTTGGTTAATTTACGTGTAATTCAGTGAGTCAAGTGACGTGAGGTCGAGAGTCTGTAAGTATCACGGTTCGAGTTATTAATATAACGTGTGCTTGTTCGTATCGTGTTCGTGTGTTTGTGAGCTTGTATTCTACGTCCGTAACGATCTACACAGGGATTCCGCACCTGTGTATATCGGGATATCTCGTGTGATCCGTCCAGGGAACCTACAATTGGTATCAGAGCTTTTGCTCGATTGTGTGGTTCGAGATATTCACGCGGGTGTAGAATTCGTCCATTTCGGGTATTCACGGGACGAGTTTTTGGTGTTTTTGCGCATTCTAGCCTCCTACCAGTGTGTTCAAGCCTTTAAACCGTCAAAAACGTCGTTAAAATCCGATTTTCAGATCTGCAGAAAGTTTCAGTTCGTCAGGCGAAGTTGCTGTTCATCAGGCGAAGTTGCCGTCAGGATTCGTAGGGTTTCAGCGAAGATATAAGGAGAAGCGAAGTTATTCACAACTTCGCCTACCTCCTCAACTTCGCCTAACTCAGCGAAGTTCTCATCAAGTTCGCCTAGCTCAGCGAAGTTTTCTTCAAGTTCGCTTACTTTCTAAGTTCGCTTACCCTAAGCGAAGTTATTCTCAACTTCGCCCAGACACGCGAATTTAAGAAAGATCCAGCGAAGTTATTACTTAAGCGAAGTTATCCTTAACTTCGCCTACAGTATTGTTCAGAGAAAATTTTTTAATTTCGCCTTTTCAGAATTTTTCGGGTTTCTTAGTCTTCAAGAAGGATGTCGTCGATCAACATTTCGGAGCTTGTAAAGATGGAAGTTGAAGCGGGGTCAGCTACAAAGGCCCCAAGGTTGCTGAAGGGAACCGATTTTGTCGCGTGGAAGGATCGGTTCATACAATACGTTAAGTACCAGGATGCGAAAATGTGGGTATGCATCCAAGATGGATATATTCCACCAATCATGGAGTATGAGGGTCGAGACCAAATCAAGAAATACAGTAAAATGGAAGAGGAGGAGAAAAAGATGTATGAAGCCGAGAGCAAGGCTCATGCTGCAATCACAATGGCTCTTCCACAGGAGATCCTCCATACGTTCAAAAAGTATACATCAGCTAGAGAGCTTTGGGAAGCTCTTGAGAGCAGATTTGAGGGAAATGTAGGTATTCGGGCGTCAAAGATAAAGTTGCTCAAAACTCAATTTTCAGTCTTTAAGTACTTAAAGAACGAATCTCTGGATGACATTATCACTCGATATTATCATCTAATGACTGAATTGAGTAACTACTCCATTTCATACCGAGAAGAAGAGATTGTGGAAAAACTTCTCGATGCTCTCCCACCAAAATGGGAGATGTATACTGTACTGATGAGGGAAGACAAGGACTTCCCTACTTATGATCTTGAAACCACTGTCAACAAGCTCAGAACTTTTGAGCTTAATATGGTAAGAAAAGAAACATCTATGGATCAGGTTCAAGATCCAGGCATGTACGGCGCTAAAGTAAACTCCAATTCAAGTTCAAAGACTGATTCTGCCGCCTACTACTCGAAGAGCGAGTCGGGTGCTAATTCTTCACAGGAGGGGCAAGTGTCAGTAAACTCAAATGGGGATGTTTGCTTTGTTGCGGGTGGATCAAGTGGTACTCAACAGACAGCAAGCAAGATTAGTGGATCTTCAAGTTCCTCAAGCAATAATTACTCTAAGATGCCAATGAGCGTCAAATCTGCTGAAGAGCAGTTTGGCCTCTATGCTTCATTTATTGCTTCATATGAAAACTTTATTCAAGGAAAGGTGGTTGATCCAGCGATGCTAGATGAAGACTATGACCAGATCGATGCTGATGATCTGGAGGAGATGGATTTACAATGGCAGATGGCCATGATAGTGAGGAGAGTGAAGAAGTTCATGAGAAAGACGGGGAGAAAGTTTGTTGGTGGCAGGCCAGGTTTCGACAAATCTAAGGTGAGGTGCTATAACTGTCAACAAAACGGGCACTTTGCCAAAGAGTGCAGAAACGAGAGAGTTGAACGTGGTCCAGGCCGGTCTGCACAGTACACTGGGAGTAATAAAGAAGTCAATGCCATGATGTCCAGAGAAGCAGGTGAATACAACTGGAACCTGCATTCGAATGAAACTAGTGAACAGGCAAATATGGCTAAGGTTGAGAATGAAGAATGTGAGAAGATTAACGGAGAAGAGAAAGCTACTGGTAAGGAAAAAGCTTTCATAGCAGATAACAATGATCAACGCTCCGAGGTAAGTTCTAAATCTATTTGTACTAAATGTGAGAATTTTTCTGAGCAACTTGCTACCATAACTGATCAGTATGTTCGTTTAGATGCTGAATTTAAAACTCTTAAAGAAGATCATCACTTTATGAAAGCAAGAGAAAACAGTTACAAAGTTAAAATAAAAGCGTGTGAAAAAGATGTTAAAAGCTTAAAAACTAAACTTGCTGAAAAAATTGAAGTAATTGATCTAAGTTATGAGGTTTTAGAAGAAAAGACTAAACTGATTGCTGAACGAGAAAAGCAGATTGCTGACCACCAGGTGAAAGTGGTGGAACTGAACCGAAAACTTGAACAGTTCAGAAATTCCTCAGCTATCCTTGATCACCTTGTTAGTGATCAAGGTACCTCTACAAAGAGGGGAGGAATTGGTTATCACGAGGTTCCACCACCTTATAACCACAACTACACTTTTAACCCTAGTGCTCAGAAATCTGTTGATTTTGAAGTTCCTCAGACAGTTCCAATCAAGGTTACGAGTAAAGAACCAAGTGTTAGTAGTGGCGAAACGAGTTCGCCTGTTTCAAGTGGAAAAATTTCTGTTACGAGTCCAGTCTCATCAGATTCGGATAAGTTGTCCGAATCGGGTAAGACAAATGAGAAGGTAGTGTTACCCACTGGTGGAGAAAAAGATAGAACTTCTAAAAAGAGTACTCCACTCAACCCGTACGTCCCACCTTATGTGAGACGAACGGCCGGTAACACAGCCTCAACATCCAAAACAACCTTTGAAAAGAAAATGGAGTATAGGTGTTGTTTTAGGTGTAATAAGTTAGGACATCTTGTTGCAGATTGCCCTCTGACGCCGAAATTCAGAGGTGTGAGGCCTATTAAAACTGAGCATAAGCCTAACGGTAATTTTAATACTGCTAAAAATGAAAAGCCTTCAAAGTTCCGAAATGTAACTAATTCAGGTTTTCACAGAAACAAACCTCAGTTTAACAATGCTAATAACCAAACCGCTAGATATAATACTTTCAATGCACATAGGTTTGGAAGGCCTCACACTCAATTTCCAAGGAGATTTCCTAATAGGACTGACAGGAATTATCCAAATGCTAACTTTGGAAAGCAGAAGTACGGGATGTATAGATCCAAGACCAATTGGTCTTGGGTCCCTAGATTCTAATCCTTTGCTTTATTGTGCAGGAACAGTTGAACAGGGCTGCCCACAGTCTTTGGATTGTAGATAGCGGCTGTTCCCGGCACATGACGGGTAACAAATATTTGTTGCACGACTTAAAACCTGTTCAAGGAGCGAGAGTTAGTTTTGCAGGTGAAAGTGGAGGAAGAATTACAGAAAAAGGAACGGTGTCCAATGGGAAAATAACTCTTGAGAATGTGAACTTTGTAGAAGAGTTGAAGCACAATCTGCTGAGTGTGTCGCAGATTTGTGATAAGGAGTACACTGTTCATTTCACGAAGAATGAGGCGATCGTGTTGAAGCCTGGTTTTCAAATACCAGACGAGTGGATAGTGACGAAAGCTCCACGTGATACAAATACATATGTGATGGATATGAGGTCTACTGAAATGGCCACGGGAGAATCATGTTTAATGACGAAAGCAAGCGAATCGGAATCTGAACTATGGCACAGGAGGATGGGGCACATTCATCTTCGGAAGATGAACCACATTGTCAGGAATGGACTTGTGATAGGCGTTCCCTTGAAAAGTTTTAACTTTGAAGACAAATGTATTGCATGCAAGAAGGGAAAGCAACACAAGAAATCTCATCTCACCAAGAAGGTCAACTCAATTGCCAGTACTCTAGAACTGCTTCACATGGATCTCTTCGGTCCCGTGAATGTAAAAAGTCTAGGAGGTACTTCTTACTGCTTGGTGATCACTGATGACTACTCGCGATATTCGTGGGTATATTTTCTAAAATCGAAAGATGAGACGGCTCAAATGGTGAAGAATTTGATTACCAAAGTTGAGAACGTCATGAGTAAAACAGTTAAGTTCATCAGAAGTGACAATGGAACGGAGTTCAAAAATTTTGAGATGGAGATCTTCTGTCTTCAGAAAGGAATTGAACATCAATACAGCGCTTCGTATACTCCGCAACAGAATGGAGTGGCTGAAAGGAAGAACCGAACTTTAATTGAAGGAGCCAGAACTATGCTGGCAGATTCGAAGCTTCCTGTGATGTTCTGGGCTGAAGCAGTTGCTACAGCCTGCTATGTTCTGAATAGAGTGTTAACCGTTAAGAGACTTGGTAAAACGTGTTACGAGCTTATGCATGGGAAGAAGCCCAACTTGAGTGGTCTTGAACCATTCGGGTCCCCTTGTTCGATCTTGAAGACAAACTCTAAATTTGGCGAAGTAGCCGATGAAGGAATCTTAGTCGGTTATGTTGTTGGTACTCCCAACAGACGTGTCTTCAATACTTCAACTTGCAAGGTGGAGGTGGTGTGTAACACCGACATCACAAGTTACCAACCGCCAAAACCTAGCAATGGACCTGCTGAGCTTTTCGACTATGTTAAGCTTTTTAAGTCGTTTAACATACCGGATTTGGAAATTTCTGAAGAAGAAGAAAGAGCTGCGACGAAGATGATACTCGATGAGGAAGAAATCTATTGCAAAGACAGCTGATTGATAAATGTCATCCTTCCTCATCAAACACTATCGGTACGCCTGCTGCCTCTGCTGAAGAAGAATTTATCAATCCTTTTCACTCTCAGCATGAAACAACCATTGATGAGATCTCTTCTAATTTGGAAGATAATTTGCATGTCGGTTCTGTTCCGACCACGAGAATTCATAAAGATCACCCTCTGGATAATGTGATTGGTGATGTGTCCTCCGGTGTACAAACAAGAAGTAGCTTGAATGAACACACCTGTGTTTATACAAGCATTAAGGAGACAGGAATAATCAATGAATGTCTGTACACCTGCTTTATAAGCCAGATTGAACCGAAGAATTATCAAATGGCTTTAAAGGACAGCTCGTGGGTCGAGGCCATGCAAGAAGAGTTGGTTCAATTCGAGAAGATGGAAGTTTGGACTTTGGTTGAAAAACCAAAGAATGTGCATGCTATAGGCACAAAATGGGTGTTCAAGTGCAAGAGAGATGATAAGGGGATCATTATAAGAAACAAGGCGAGGCTAGTCGTTAAAGGTTTTAATCAACAAGAGGGGATTGATTATAACGAAGTGTTCGCTCCTGTCGCCAGGTTGGAAGCCATAAGATTGTTTTTAGCGTTTGCTGCTTATGAAAAGATGAAGGTGTTTCAGCTAGATGTGAAGAGTGCGTTTTTGAATGGGAAAGTTGATGAGGTTGTGTATGTTGAGCAACCTCCGGGTTTTCCAGACCCGGACTATCCAGATCACGTGTACAGGTTGAGCAAGGCGTTGTATGGATTACATCAGGCACCTCGTGCCTGGTATGCAACTTTATCGGATTACTTGCTCGAGAATGGTTTTGAAAGAGGGAAAATTGATAGCACGTTGTTCTTCAAAAGAGATGGAAGCGACTTCCTGCTGGTACAAGTCTACGTGGATGACATTATTTTTGCTGCATCAAAAGTCTCCATGTGTCAGGAGTTTGAAGCCGTCATGAAGAAAAGGTTTGAAATGAGTGCTATGGGTGAACTAACTTTCTTTCTAGGATTGCAGGTTGATCAGAAGAAGGACGGGATGTTCATTCATCAGACGAAGTATGTTCATGATGTGCTCAAGCGCTTCAAGATGGAGGACAGTTCTCCATATGATACTCCAATCTGCGTCAATCACAAATTGGGTGCTGAAGTAGACGGTGATGCAGATGTGGACCCAACTCAATATCGGGCAATAATAAGTTCTTTAATGTACTTAACTGCATCTAGGCCTGATATAATGTTTGCTGTTTGTCTTTGTGCACGTTTTCAGGCAAATCCAAAAGAATCTCATTTGAAAGGTGCAAAGAGGATACTGCGGTATCTCAAGGGCAAGCCGAAGCTGGGGTTGTGGTACCCGAGAGGAGGAGACTTGGAGCTGGTCGCTTACACAGATTCTGATTATGGAGGGTGCAATCAGAGTCGGAAGTCAACAACTGGAGGATGTCAGTTTCTTGGTGGCAGATTGGTGTCGTGGCAATGCAAGAAGCAGACTTCAGTCGCAATTTCAACCTGTGAGGCAGAGTACATGCAGCATCCAACTGCTGCTCTCAGGTTCTTTGGATTCAACAACAGTTGCGCGACTATGGTCTGAATTTCTTACTTACTCCTATTTGCATTGATAACACAGCTGCTATCTCAGTAACTAACAATCCCGTGAAACATAGTAAAACTAAACACATTGACATACGTCATCATTTCATACGGGATTGTGCTGAGAAGAAACAGATAATTCTTGAAAAGGTGGATACGCTTGATAATTTCGCTGATTTATATACTAAAGCGTTTGACAAATCCAGATTTCAAAACCTTATTGAACTGAATGGGATGATCAATCCCGAGTAACCATGCTTTTCTTACGTATCGAAAAAAAAAAAAAAAAAACGTCACTAATCGCTTAAAAATATGTCGGTTACATCAGTTTGAAGGACTTGTCTTCGGATATGTTTTGGTCCTCATTTTCTACTTGTAGATTTTGAGGATAGCCATTAACCAGATTACTGATAGTGACCGGGGCGGTTTATGATGGGTTTTTCATTCTTTCGCTTAAAATTAGTCGATCATACTTAGTTAAAAGGACACATACGAGTATGTGGTCGGTCCAGCTGATCCATTGGATCTTCGGGATAGCCGTTTACCTGAAGACTTTGTTTTGGTCGGGGCGGTTAATGTTTAAATTTTGAAAGAAAAGGGAAATGAAATTATTTTTCAAGTCTGTTACTTCGTAAGAAGTTCGTTAGCTATGTTTAACAGAAAATTGATCCAACCTTGGAAAATGATAAATATACTAATTCTGTGTGCTTAACTAGTGAAGTTATTAGGCTTAAAAGGCTTTAGGATAGTCATTGTATGTCATGGTAACTTTTTATGGTGCGTAAAAGTAGATGTGATACAAACTAAATTTACTTGATTTTATGTGGAAACTCCTTAAGAGTTTTGCATGTCTTCATATATATCTTTCCGAATGATAGGCAGAAAAGCGATTACCCAGTCATACACGAGCCTATGTGTGTTCTGATTCCCGTGAAGATAGCATCTCAAGATACTGCAGTGATCCAGATTCGGGACTTGCAGTTAATTTCTACTTTGAAGTCTATGTTCGTAAAAAAAAAAAAAAAAAAAAAAAAAAAAAAAAAAAAAAAAATTGGAGTTATTGAAACATTTTAGAGATGACAAAATATCAAGACTTCTCAATCTTAGAGTAAGAAGAAGAACGGGAACTAGAAGAAGAGTACTTACATGTTTAATCAGACACTATTGGTCGAAGTCAATTCGGGGTGACTTGGGGAAAGCCAAATACGCTTTGAGGATAGATAGGAGACATCAATATTTCTGAGTTGTTGCCCACTTAAATTTTAAGGCTTAATCGAACCTAACTCGTATCACAGAAACGATGAAAACCACTTTAAGTTATACCTGCTTACAACCTGTCTCTATATGTCATAATACAGCTAAACACGGATCTATGTGACAGTCACGTAGTTAGTATGATTCCTGTTCGGATCTTTTCTAAAACGTAGCAGTCCCTATCGAGACTGAAATTTGATCCCTTATACTTTAAATTTTTTAAGCTTTTGTACTTTGATAGTTTTATGATTTTTTAACTGGTTACTTAGAATTGATCATGTCATTTATTTCTTAAAGGAAAGTCTTATAACCTAATTGGAAAAATGTTCAAATTATAAGGTTTGATTTTGTAAATATAGGCGATGTTGTTAAACAGGCGAAGTTGTGAATAACTTCGCCTAGGCGAAGTTATCCATAACTTCGCCTGTATAACTTCGCCCCTATATAAGGGTTTTCAAGAGTCACAACTGTTCATTATTTGAAAAAAAAAACCCAGCGAAGTTATACTTGATTTTCCGGCGATCTTAACTATCAATCATTTTTGTTATATTTCTTCGATTTCAAACCGATCTAAAGGTTGTTTGGGTTCGTAAATCACATTTTATATGTTCTTTGATTAATCTACGGTTGTTTCGACAGCCGGGTAATACCCTCGAACCGTCGGACCTTCAAATCGGTCTTTCAAAAACTTGCTGTTACGTGTTAATAACCATACTGATCGTCAACATGTCCTTAAAAAGCTTGTTTTAAGGGTCCTTAATCGTCTAAACTAGCCGAAACATCAGATTTCGATGTTTGCAGTATCTTACTGTCGCCGTTTCAGATTCAGGCGAAGTTAGGGTTTAGGCGAAGTTATCCGTAACTTCACCTGAAGCTTAAGTTCGCCTGAGGCGAAGTTATCCGTAACTTCGCCCGAAGCTTAAGTTCGCCTAAGGCGAAGTTATCCGTAACTTCGCCTGAAACTTAAATTCGCCTGAGGCGATGTTGTGATGAGGCGATGTTAACATTAACTTCGCCTAAGATCATTTTTACTTAATATTAATTAGACGAACTTAAAGCTGAAGCGAAGTTGTTCCCAACTTCGCCTCAACTTTAACTTCGCCTATACAGAGTTTATCACAACTTCGCTCATGGTAACCAGCAAACTTGTATTATCCATTAACGATTATCTAACTTGTTTAGTTTGTTGCAGATATGGCTGCGATAGCGGGTACTGGTGGTGCAGGAGGAGACGATGGTGATAACCAACGTCAATTCTTCCCGGGTCACAATATGTACATTACACTTGACCCGGAGGCGAGCGGCGTGGACGATTACCGCGAGATCATAACGTTCCTCCTACGCTCGAGGATTTTTCATGCCATAACAAACACTCTGCCGATATCTCTACCAAATATCGAAGACTTCAGGCAGACGGTCGAATACGACTGTCGTGTTGAGCCCCCGGTCATGCGAGCGACTGTGAACAATCAAGAAGTTCAGTTCAATTCTGAACAGATCCGGGTGGCGCTACGGTTTGGAGAGGAGACTCGAGACGATCCAACTGAGTTCGTGGCTCCGTTCCGAGATGGAGCATTTCTCCGAATGGGCTACTCTGGTCCATTAGGTGATACCCAAAGGAGGAAGGGTTTCCTTCTAGATCAGTGGCGCTTCCTCATGCACGTTATGATAGTGTGCATGTCTGGGAGGAAGGCGGGCACTGATGGTATGGGTGCGACCATGCAGTCTGCAATGACTGCACTGACCTATAACAAACGTTATAGCTTCAGTCAAATGGTCTTCTACGAGATTGACAGGCAAAGAAGGGCGATGTCTCGGGAGCGGTTCATTATGTATCCACGTTTTATCCAGATGATATTGAACCATGTGGCTCTGAATCTACCTCAGAGATGCCCGATCAGATACGTAGAATCTGTGAGCAAACGTATCTTTGCTCAATGCCGCACGTCAAGTGCGAGGAGCAACCCTGAACGTCGTCCCAGGCATACTCCACTGTTTGGGTTTTTAATTAACCCAGAGTATGTTCCTGCTGGTAGGGACGAGTTCAGAGATCCTCAACCGCAACAGGCGAGAGCAACTCAAGCTGCACCTGCTGTGCCTGTTGTGTCGGCTGCAGAGGATATAGATCTTGACGCTGTTTTTGGAGGTCAAGGCTATTTTGATATGGATCAAGTTGAAGAGGTGCAGGTCTCGGCTGCACAGGGTTCGGGTGTGAGTGTTACTAGAGCAGCTACGTCGATGGCTGACTCATATTTGGATGAGATCATGGATGAGGGGAGACGGTTGATGGTGTCTCGAGAAAGAACGTTCGTGAAAAGAAAGAGAACGGAGGATGATGAAGAGTCAGAAGAGGAAGAAGATATACATAAGCTGATTAGAAGATCAAGACGGGAAAGGACAGGTGCTGGCATGGGAGTTGGAGAGACTTCAAGGACTGTACGTTTTGCTCCGGCCGCACTGTCTGGTATGTCTATTGTTCCTTCTTCTGTACAGGTTACAAGTACAAGCGCTGTGGATGTTCCCGTGGTGGCTACATCATCTCCTGGCACTCCATCCGTCACTGCTATCCAGACGTCGACTCCGGAGATCGTGTCTCTACCGCCTCCAACGCTTACTCAGTCGGTGGTAGCTGCACGATTTGTAGAGTCAACGGTCGTTACTGCTGCAGGGTTATCAGGTATGGTACCACCTGCGGTTATGCCTGCTTCTGGTGTCTCGCCTTCGCCTATGTCAGACTCAGAGAGAATAGCTTCACTAGAGCGGATCGTGGCAGAGCAATCGAAGACTATTCAAAGCCTAGTGGAAGCAAATCAACTACAGGCATCCCTCCTGGTTGAGCATGGGAAGATTATCGATGCCTTGAAGGAGTTCTTGGCATCTCAGGGGGAGATGAGCTGTAAAGGCGACGAGCTCAGAACGAAGAAGAGAAACGACAGAGACGATGATCCCAATGCATCGAAAGATGCAGGTGGTGAGCTGCCAAGAACTTCTGAAGCTCTTGGTACTTCCACAGCTGAGGGGGAGTCTACCGACGCGGCTGGTGGTGATGATGTGGTGTTGGTGGAGGATGACGTGATTGATGCGCTGAAAGAACTGGACGATGATATGTTCAGTGATGATGTGTTATTTGATGAAGATGTGCTGCCGAGTGATGTGATTGAGAAGATCGGTGAGCAGATTGAGATTGAAGATGGGATAGAAGAGGGAGAGATAGTAGAAGAAGACGTTGAACACGAGATCCCTGATGTTGAGAAAGCTGACATGAGTACTGAGATGGATGAGACTGAGTGGGAGGAGCAGCCTAGGTGGAAGGAAGGCTGTGCTCATTGGTTTATTAAGACCAAGAAGCCTGCTGTTCCAGCCATGTTCAAGAAGAGTTATAACATCAAAGGCTATGCTGAGTCGAAGAAGGGAATTATCTGTTGGATATATGATGAACAGATAAAGTTGTTTGTGGTGAAGCGTTATGATGGTATTCAATACTTCAAAAGAATGTTGAGATCTCTCAATACGTTGCCGGAATGTGAGGTGAAGGATTTGGCCAGGTTGGGCCTGATAAATAGAAGTGACAACAACATGGCAAGAGTGATTGAGAAGATCGTGTGGAAAGAAAGCATAAAAGAAAAGAAGTTTGAATTATTAAAGCCACAGAAGGGAAAGCTCGTGGAGGATACAGAAAGGGGATTGAGAGCAGATGGCAAGCCATGAATGGTGATGAAGTACAAACCGATCCGATGCATCAAGGAGGTTCCAATGAAGACTATGCCTCAAGATGTGTTGAAGAATCTAAAATGGTGGTACGTTGATTGCTAGACTGCTGAAGCCGTGATGGAAGACGAAGATGAACAAGAAGTGCTGAGGGTGTATGATCCGATGCATCTTGTTAACTTATCGAAAGCTGATCTGCAAGTGTTGAATGAAAAGAAGATATTCTATATTCCTGCTTGGAAGGATGAAGCAAGGAAATATCAGCGAGTAGTCACGGTGTGTGTTAGAGAAGGAGTGCACGCTTGAAGATACATGATTACGAGACAAGAGCTGAAAGATCAAGATATGAAGCTACTGCCAAGGGGGGGTCTGTTGGTGCATAGATGTCAGTAGTTCATATGTCTAATGTCTGTAATCGAGTCTGTAATATTGTTTGTGAATTTGTTTGTTAAAGCGAAGTTGTTGACAAGTTCGCTTAGGCGAACTTGTTAACCAAGCGAAGTTGTTGACAAGTTCGCCTAGGCGAACTTGTTGAACGAGCGAAGTTATGGACAACTTCGCCTGAGGCGAAGTTGTCGTGTATTTATATCGTTTACAGATTACGGTTTTAGAGTTGATCGAGTTGGTTAATTTACGTGTAATTCAGTGAGTCAAGTGACGTGAGGTCGAGAGTCTGTAAGTATCACGGTTCGAGTTATTAATATAACGTGTGCTTGTTCGTATCGTGTTCGTGTGTTTGTGAGCTTGTATTCTACGTCCGTAACGATCTACATAGAGATTCCGCACCTGTGTATATCGGGATATCTCGTGTGATCCGTCCAGGGAACCTACAGAGACACGATTCATAGATTAGGCTTTGTTATGTAATGTCTTCGAACAGAATTTTGATTATGTAACTTGTTTATGTTATGAATATGTACTTTGATTTTGATTTGATTTGTATTTTGACTAAGTGTAAGTAACCATAGAAATGTTTTGGGTCAGCTGAGGTGTTCCAATCTTGGGGGAGATTGTTGAGTCAAACAATTGACCTAAGGGGGAGATTGTTTAGTCAAAAATTTGTTCTAAAAGACATATGGAAGATTGGAATCTTCTCAACCTCCTCAGAATTCGCTAAGTATGGATCTGGGCACACCTTAGACCTCCGAGCAAGCTTTTTACTTAGCCGGGTACGATATTTTGTCTATCGGGCAAGGTTATCTTCAAGAAGTCTTCTTTAGTGGATATCCGAGCAGGGTTTGCAAATTAGTGCATTGCCGAGCAAGGTTCACTAGTTTATGCAGATCTGGGCAAGGTTCACTTTATCAAGCAAGTAAGTTCTTCAGAGCCAAGTTCACTCCCGAGTAAGCTTTTGGCTAACCAAGCTCTTGAAGCCAAGTGATTGGAAGACCGGGCAAGGTATTCATTAATAATAGTGGTCCAAGTAGGATTGATGTTTTTATGGAATATCTCTAAGTAACATCGGGCAAAGTTCAACTCAAGAAAGGAACAGTGCTACCGAGCACACTTTGCTAATAAGTTATTCTCTAGCAATGAGTTGAATGGACCATTGAAGAACAAGGTTGCTCGTAAGGGTTTGCCAGGAAAAGTCAGGAAGATTGAAGTCTACCCGGTGAGTATTTTATTTGGTAAAATACACTTCATGTAAAGTCTACCACGAAACTGATTCCGAACACACTTCTATGTTACCAAGTCCTGAAGGATGGCAGAGTACACAGCCTACTCGGAAAATGAATATTGTTACAAAGCCTACCCGGAAGACTTGTTTTACACTTAGAATATTTCTGATTATGTAATTTGAATATTTATTTATGTTTGGGGTTTCTAGAAGGAATGACAGCTGTCTTAGGTTGGCAGGCCTATAAAAGGAATGTTTTAGGGCACGCCGCCTAAGGACCAGCAAGGAATTTTGTGCCTTTACACTTTTCGGATAAGAAAGAATATTTCTCGAAAGTGATGGCAGTCCTAGGATAGTACGGATAAAAAACTTTCCCTCAAGAAACCCTAAATCGATTACCCTTTGTATGTTGAATGTTATATAAATGGAAATCTTTTGAGTGAATCCTAAGTGTGTGAGTTACCTTTGATTATTAATTACGACTACCCTGTTTGTTATGGATTCCGCCTTTAACAAACGGTGATCTTTGTATATATAGCAACCCATCATTAACTCCGTTGCCGACACATCTATTTGTGTGAGTTATGACATGATTTGAGTAAGATCCAGCTGAAATCGGGGACCTGACTTCAAGTTTAGAAGGTTTGCTAAGACTGATGCTACTCTTTTCAGTGCCTCTATTGCTGATGAGCATGTGACACATGTTCGGAGGTTCACTTCTTCGTATGAAACCATTTCTGATGATGATGAACCAGAAAGTTCTCCATTGCAACACATGGAGATAGAGTACCAAGAACAAGAAACTGTACCTACTGCTGATCAACTAGAAGATTTTGAGAAATTTAAGGATCAGCTCCATTCGACTTCATTGAAACCTCCTCAATCAGTCATTGCGACACAAAATGAAGAGATTCCTGAAGAACCAGCCATTGATCTTATTCTACGAACACTAAGAAAGAAAGATCCAAGACCCGGTGTGCTAGTTACAGAAACTACACCGACAAGCCAACAACAAGAGCATGAGTCGGAACCTGCTGAGACTCATGTTGATACAAGTCCATCTACTGCTGAACCTTATACTCAAGAAAAGATCTTCGATGATATTGCTCACGAGTTCGAGTTTGAGACTAATATTCTATCTGCTGACAAGCCATCGGGTTCGTTTAAACAGATAGGTCAATCAAGTTCCAGCGGTGCTGACAAGATTTCTCACATTCTTGCAATGCAAGATAAATTTTTGCAGGTTAAAGGCAAAGGGATTACTCTGGATGATGAACCTGTTGATGTACACTCCTTGTAACGACGAGTCTTTGAGCTTGATCAAGATTCAGTTGTGAAGGATATACGCATCCAAGAGCTTGAAGCTAGCAACGCTGACAAAGTTTTGAAGATCAACGAACTTCAAGCTAACATGGGTGGTCTCACCGCTATGTACTTGGAGATGAATTTAAAAGTGGTGAGGACATTGCTGCAAAGACACCCGCTGGAAGTCAAGGTGGCAGTTCTAATGTGCGTCCTGCTTCAAATATTGATGTTTATGAGAAACTAGAACAATACCTCGCTACTCCTCCAAGAACCACTGAACAATCTGAAAGACTACAAAAGAAGATTCTCATCATGAAGAACTCGAAACAGAACGTGGAATCTTCTGATCACTTAGATAAGTTCATTCTTGAACTTCAAAAAGGTTTTTACGACAAATACATTGATCTATCAGGGGTTGTGTCTTGGGGCTTTGACGTTGACAAAGCCATGTGGTGGGTGAGAAGAAGGTCTGGGAATACATAATACTAAAAGAAAATGAAAGATTTTGGATCTTGGACGAAGGTTGATCTCAGTTACCTTATTAATGCTCCCTTCCACAATCCGAACAATGAAAAAAGGGCCATAGACTTCTGGAACTTCCTCGGAAGTCAAGTTGACAGAGGATTCCCTAATATGACTACTGCTGAGTCATTGTTGAAGAAAGCTAAAGGGCTACGAGATCCGAAGACAGGTAAGGCGATGGTAAACGTCATGTGGCCACTAACAAAGAAAGCAAGTCATATTCCGCTATCTACCAAAATTCCCGACGGTTCATTGGATGAGATGAAATTCTGGACGTATGACGGGGAAACTGCAGCAGTCATTGTTCGTCTAAAACGAGGGAAACTCAGATTCTTTGATCCACGTGATTTATTGAAGTTTGGTGAGAAGGACATTAAGACTCTAAGCAACTTTCAAATCATGGTTAATCCGTTGTTTGAGCCAGCTGCTAAAGAATTTACAAGCATGGTGGGATCGATCATCAGAACAGGTCTATGGGCTGGTGCATACAAGGAGGCAGATGAAGACATTCTTGAGCATGATTGAAGATGAAGATACAAACAAAGGGGGAGATTGTTGGGCTTACATTAGTTTGGTTTGTACTTTAGTTTTGGGTTTATTTATATCATGTTTTGGGCTTGTACGTAAATCGAGATCCAAGTGATCTTGGTGGCCTTTTGGTTTATGTTGGGCTAGGGAGTAGTACCTATATATACACATTGTATCTATGTTTTTGGGTTGGCCGTTTATTGTTGGTGAACGAGACATGTTGTAGTATTGTGCTTAAGCACCCGACGTAATAATACATGTGTTTTGAAGCATCTTGTTCGTGTTCTTTACGTGTTTAGTCATTTATCATTGAATCATCTCTTGTTAATTTCCGCATAACAACGAGATTTTTTGGTATCACATTGAAAGATCCGTTCCAAGGACTTACACTTTACTACTTATACGATAGGTACACTTACCTGTTTGTGTGTGGTTTAGCTAAGATAAAATCATTTTTATAAATTTTAAACTAGACATTGTGTGAACAAAACCATTTAAAAAAATTAACACTTTTTCTATACCATCTCATGCAAATAATTTTTTAGTGCAGTTAATGGGGACACACGGTGAATAGTTGCAAACAATCCGCATATTTATTAAACCTTGTTTATAGTGTATATATTTACAAACTTATCAAAACGAAAAAAAATATTTTTTTATTTTCCTTGAAATAAACTCCACAATCTCCACGCCCGAACCTGTACGGGTTCGCAGGCATGTTATAAACTTTAGCCTTGCCTTTACATTTACACTCGGCAACTTCACAGGCAGTAGCATCACCATCTCCACCATCACCACCATGGTTCCCACCTTCACGTTCAGAATCCGAGTCGTCGTGGATCCGACGATCATCAAGTGGACATACATAATCAGTTCGAACAATGTGACCTATCAATCTTTTAAACTTAGGTATGTTCTCTGAAGTTTGGCCACGATAAGTCCTTAAATGCTTCACCGTTTCTTCAGTCATGTATTGCAACACCATGATGCCATCCATCAACTCCAAATCTCTCACCAAATTTGGATCTGAGTGGTCAATAACAAGTTGCAAGAACCTCGGGTACATGAGGAACTTGTTCTTCCTATGATGAGTGGTACAGTTCTCTTTGAGATGATAAAACACAAGCTCGGAGAAGTTAAATGGCTTTTTTAGCACTAAAGCTAAGAATGCAGATTGTAGCATAATCCGGCAGTCGTCGAAACATCATTTTCATCCTCCGAGACAATGTATAAGTACATGGAGTAGGTACTTATAATGCTCGCATAAATAAGCTTTGTTTTACTGCAACTTCTCGAGTTTGCTCATGTACTTCAAACGACCAAATAACCCTTTGATAATCTCCTTATCAAATTCACAACGGTCATATATAGTATCAGGAAACTATAATACTTTGCGTATAACATCCACGTCAATAATTATCTTCTTATTCTGAACCTCTTCCTCGATATGCTTCTCCGCATCTTTATACTTAGCAGAGTCCCAAAAACGACGGATAATGCTAAAGTATATAGTAGTGTCAGCTGAGATAGCGTAGAAGTTTCTCGAAAGCTTGCCAAAATTGATCATGTCATCGAACATACCTCTCCTAAAGAAGTCATCGACCAAGAATGCAAATATATTGTGTTTCTTGTCGTAAGATAGCTCGGCAAGTCATCGACCAAGAATGCACATATATTGTGCTTCTTGTCGTAAGATAGCTCGGCAACCTGAACATCTTCTTGTTGCTACATAGGTTGAGGTTCTTTTTGAGCAAGTGGAACATCGATATTCAACTCATCGACCATATTTGTAAAAATCGAACAATTAGTATCCACATTATACTTTAAAACTTTATAAAAATTCACCAATACTTAGTGAATTTTCATTTTGTTCAAAATTTCCCAATCTGTCATTCGTTATACATTCGTTACATTAGTCTAACAATTGACCACATTCGTTACAACTAATTAAACGAATGAGTCCATTCGTTACAAATAAGTCACATTCGTTACACGTGTTTAACGATTGATACTTATTCGTTAAAACTCATAAAAAATGTATTCACATTCGTAATCAAGATCAAGAATGAGTATCTCATTCGTTACAAAGAACGAATGTAGTAAGACGAAGGAACAATTTGACTCCAATTGGTCAAAACTCAAAATTGCATAGAACAACACGAAGTCAACATGCAGTTTGAATTACCAATCAAGATCAAACATCAGTGTTGTATATTAAACTAGATATCATTGTGACCGTAATGACATCGACAACAAACCCTAACATACAATTGATAAAATTGTATCATTTAATCTATCAATTAGTTAGTTTCATGTTCATCCAGATGTTGGTCTAAGTAATTCATGAATTATGGTAAAAAAAAATAACTAATGATTCTTATATCATTGGACTCGTCATTAGCTGTATAACCCAGTAAAATCACTCAATTAACGATTTGATAAGATTTGGGATTTTTAGAAAATTCTGAGAGAGTGTCATTTGGTTTTCTCTCTTTTCTAGGTAAACAGTATTGAACGAATGAGGCTTCATTCTTTAATTTTTGTTTTACATATGCATACACTTGGCACGGAACCCTAGATAAACGAATAAGCTCATTTGTTACATTTAAATACACGAATGACCATACGTTCATATACTTATTCGTTAATAAGGTTAACGAATAACCTCATACGTTAAAATATAACGAATAGCTACCTAATTGTTATTCATTCATTAAACTGTTTAAACTAATCAATACTCATTCGTTATCAGATAGCGGAAGCGAATGTGCATGGATAATGAATGAACTACATTCGTTATTATATATTAACGAATGTCCATCCATTCTTTGTTTACATTAACGAATGTGTACTCATTCGTTACCACATTTGTAACGAATGGTAAAAATTACTTTAAAAAATGAAATTTACCATTTCAATAACCAATTAAATAAGTATCAAAGCCAAAGTTTTTATAAAATTACTTTAAAATATATTAAGTTATACCCAAAAGGTAAAATCATTACGTTAAAAATGATTTACGTTAATAAACATAACTTAAAAACATGGGAAAATCGTTTTCTTTTCAAATCTTTTATCTACATAGCTCGTTAATCGAAAATAATCCAGGAACAAAATCTTTTTGAATATTGAATATTTTTCAAATAAAACAAAACAAAACTTAAACAAAATGCAAAAATAAAATGTAATCTACGAAAGAAATACATATTTTTGTGAGTTGAGCAGAGAATCATATTGATCAAGAAATTCATCCATAACAAATTTATCTTTTGGCTATATTATGACTGGCGTTAAGTCAGTCATTGATATTGTTATCCACTTAAATCCTATAAAAATGTTTCAGAAATTTATGTGATATGATTAAAGTTCAATTAGGACACAAGATATTAGAAACTATCAGCCTCTTATCTCGATTCAGGCTTAATTTGATTTTTACAATGTCACCCCAACTTGACTTAAACCATTAAGCCAGTTGATCAAAATATATGATTTATAATTTTAGCAATCCAGCAGATAATCCCCTGTATTAGATATACCTCCGTTATCAAGCAATACCCCAAGTTTCTTACGGTGAATGAGTATGCACTATTTCATCTGTATGGCTTTTAGACATTGTATCCCCTTGAGTCCGTTTCTTATTGGTATTAAGACGCGTGCAAGGGAGGAACAATGTATGACTTACAGCAAGGTTGATCTAGTCAGTAATGAATTGGTATAAAGTACAGTAGTGATCAAGTTTAATGACTTATAATGTCTTCTCTTATAAAACAATTTAATATTCACATTTGTGAATACCCAGATGATAAACAGCATAAAGACTCATAGTGTCTAGAAACTTGAAGCATCCCATCAATACTCGATTTAAGGCTATAATACCATACACCGTTGAAGTGTTAACCATTAACTAGAAGCTTATATAAAAAATTTTATTTTGGTGATCACACAGATTTAAGGCTTGAGTATGACAGGCTATTACTATTCTGTCTTCATCACCAAGACTTTGTAAGAGTCTAACACCTCTTTCAATTTGACAATTTTTATGTTTATATCACATACTCTACCTCACTCGTTTATTTAAGACCAACCAATGCACCAATATAATTAAGCACACAGTCTTTTATACTATTTTTTTATAATGAAATTTAGAATATAAATGACCAATGTACAATCATTTTCTCTTTTTTGCTTCAAAACTCATTTTGAGGAACACAATTTTTTTTAATGTTTTTGGATTTTCAAAATATCTGAATGTTTTTTGATTTTATCAGTACAACCAGAAAGCACACTATTTTTGTATTTTCCCTATTTCCCCCCTAAACCGAAAATATAAAGAAAGAAAAAAATAACAAACAAAACTGTACAAAAACATAAAAAAATATTACCCGAGCTTTGTGGTATTAGCAAGTGATTTTAAACCATTTTAACCAAGCAAAAATATGAATCTTGTTTTATAAAAAGCTTTGGTAAAAAGATCAACCTTTTGATGACTCGTGTGCACCTTTTCAATATCAATTAATTTCTTTTCATAGCAGTCACGGATAGAATGATGACGAATTTCAATATGTTTCATTTTAGAGTGGTGCACGGGGTTATTCGCTATGCATATGGCAGCAGAGTTATCAATAAAAAAGGAGTAGTAAGAAACTTTAAACCGTAATCTCGCAAATGTTGTTGGATCCATAAAACATGTGAATAGAAACTCAAGGTTGCCACGTATTCGGCTTCAGCGGTTGAAGTAGAGATTGTTGTCTACTTCTTATACTGCCAGGAAACAAGCTGGTTTCCTAAGAACTGACAACCCGCCATTGTGGACTTGAATTTGATATTGCATCCTTCGTAATCGGAATTTGAAAAACCGGAAGGATCAAAAATATCATCATTGTGATACCATAACCCGCTGTCAGGATTACCCCTCAGATAGTTAAAGATATGCTTCACATCCGCCAGATGAGTCACTCAGGGATTCGCTCGATACCTGGCACACAAACAAACAACAAACATTATATCAGGACACAATGTTGTTAAATACATTAACGAACCAACCATTGCTCGGTAAAGGGTCAGATCAGAAGTATCCTCTAATTTGTCCGGTGACAAATTATGACCCACAAGAAGAGGAGTAGAAGGGACTTTTCTAGCAGTTATCTTGAATTGGCCCAAGACATCGTTCACATACTTCGTCTGATAGATAAAGATCTCGTCTTCTAAATGATGAACCTGCAACCCTAAAAAGAAACCCAATTCTCCTATCGATCTTATCTCGAATTTGGTCTGCATCAACTTCTTGATGTCCTTACATAATGTGTCATTTGTGGAGCCAAATATGACGTCAACGACATAAAACTGGATAAGGAGAAAATCATCTTCAACTTTCTTGTAAAAGAGAGTACAATCCACAGTCCCTCGTTTGAAGCCATTATATATCAGATGGTCAGCAAGTGTGCAATGGGCTTGGTGAATTCTATATAGAGCCTTGTTTAAATGGTAAACGCGCTTGGGATAGTCCAAATCTTCAAAAACAGAAGGCTGCTTCACATACACCTCTACATGAAGTTCCTTGTTAAGAAACACACTCTCAACGTCCATTTGATAAACTTTGAAATTCTTAAAGGCGGTGTAGCCTAGAAAAATACGTATAGCCTTTAGTCGTGCAACAGGAGCATATACTTTGGTGTAATCTACGTCTTTTTGCTGATTGAATCCTTGCACAACCACCTGTGCTTTATTCCAGACAGTAACCCCACGATCATCCTTTTTACACTTAAAAACCCATTTTATCGGGACAGGCTTTTCACCACACGAGAAACAAGTTCTCATGTCCACAAAGGTGTGTGGTGGGTTAACACTAGCATGTGAAACATCAGGTAGAAAAAATACATCCGGTACATGTAAAACATCCAAGATAATAGACTGCTTGTTCTTATAAAATTCAAGGTTTGAACAATTTGAAAAACTTTGTAAAGTATAAGTTACAGTTGAACTGGCAAATTTAACAGGTTATACAAATTTCACTTGCAGTTTTATTTTGGATTTAGAAACTAATTTGGTAACCAACTTGGATTTTTCAAAAGCTTTTTCAATATCATTTAACCTCGATGTATCATTCTGAAAGACACTCTCAATCAACTCAGGTTTGATCAAGTGTACGTAGAGGAATGTCTTTTCCATCAAAAACTTTGTTCACATCTTTTAATTTAAAAACTCTTCCAGTTTTTATTTTTTCCAAAGACAGATTAACAAATTTCATCAAATCCGCATCAGACATACTCGGTTTTTCTGATATACATGAGATAAGTTTGACCTGTACACAACTTCTTCAAAATTCATGTGGTTCACAAAGAACGTGGTTAGACCGAGGAATGTTATGTTCTTTATGTACCACTTCGGTTTCAATCACATCTTCAATAACCACCTCATCAACAAATTCAACAAAAACCTTGTTGCTTCGAACATGAGTTTCTTGAGTTGGGACTTCAAAAACTGGTTTTTCTTGTTCGATTGGTTTTGGTTTATCCACATTGATTATAGGCTTAACCATTATGGGAGGATCAACAGTCAAAGGACTATCAATAACAACATTTTCTTTTTCTCCCAAAAATGTTTTGTTTGAATAATCGTTATGATACGGTGGAGGAACCTCAACAAGTCCTAGAGCATTTTTAGATCCTGCCTATTTACCGGATACTTCAATTATCTCATTTAATAGAAATTATGAATTTATTAACTTTCCAAGTTTGGTTTTTAACTCAAGTATCTCATTTTCGAGTTCAGTAATCTTGGTTCTCGACTTCAAGATTTCTTGAAACTGCCGATCAGTGATTAACAATTTAACTAAAAGTTCATCCTTCAGATCATGATTACTATTTGAGAACCCCCTTAATTTTAACTTTAGATCTTTGCTCAAGATCATAAGTTTGCTTATAGGTATCACGTTAATTAACCTTTTCAAATGTAATACTATCATTCGAAACCTCATCCTCCTTAGTAATCATTCCACATTGATTACCATCATACGCTACATACCTTCCTTGAATACCTTTGAAATTCGTCAGAAGAACAAGGTTGTCGTTTTTGTGTCGAGAACATCCACTATCCATTATCCATTTATCACCCGAAATATTCTTGGATGAACTCTGGATAATCAAAGAAAATGATTAGTCCGAAAAAGTTGCCGATGCCTCATTCTTGGGCACCTCTTTTGTTTCATTTTCTGACTCAATAATGTATGTTTCAAATGCTATTGATGCACTTGAGAATATATCATCGGTTTCTTTGACTTTCTGCGAAGATAGGCATCTTAAATCATATTTGAAACCTGATTTTGAAAAATTGGTTGAACGGGTTCAAACGATTTGTTATTTACATTAACATGAAGCACCTTACGTGGGTTCACGTCATGATACATGATGTGTATATCATCAAGCTTAACTTGTGGTGGATATCTTTTCAAGATGTCTTTAACCAAAGGAAGCTTGGGACGTTCACAACACGAGAAACAAGTTCTCATGTCCACAAAGGTGTGTGGTGGGTTAACACTAGCATGTGAAACATCAGGTTGAAAAAATACAAATGGCACTTTTGAATCTTCTAAGATAAGAGACCGCTTGTTCTTATAAAATTCAAGGTTTGAACAATTTGAAAAACTTTGTAAAGTATCAGTTACAGTTGAACTGACAAATTTAACAGGTGATATAAATTTCACTTACGGTTTTACTTTGGATATAGAAACTGATTTGGTAACCAACTTGGGTTTTTCAAAGGCTTTTTCAATATCATTTAAGCTCGATTTCTCATTCTGAAAGACACTCTCAATCAACTAAGTTTGATCAAGTGTAGAGGAATGTCATTTCCATCAAAAACTTTGTTCACACCTTTTAATTTAAAAACTCTTCCATTTTTTACTTTTTCCACATACAGATTAATGAATTTCATCAAATCCGCAACAGAAATAGTCGGTTTTCTGAGTTCTTGTTGTTTACATAAGATGTGTTTACATGTACACAGCTTCTTCGAATTCATGTGGTTCATAAAGAATGCGGTTAGAAAGAGGAATGTTTTGTTCTTTGTGTAACACTTCAGTTTCAATCCCATCTTCAATAACCACCTCATCAACAGATTCAACAAAAACCTTGTTGCTTCGAACATGAGTTTCTTGAGTTGAAACTTTGAAACTGGTATTTTTTGTTTGATTGGTTTTGGTATCTCCACATTAATTTTAGGTTCAACCATTATGGGAGGATCAACAGTAAAAAACTATCAATAACCACCTTTTCTTTTTCTCTCGAAAATGGTTTGTTTGAATAATCGTTATGATATGGTAGAGGAACCTCAAAAAATCCTAGTCCATTTTTAGATCCTGCCTGTTTACCAGTTACTTCTATTATCTCATTTAATAGAAATGATGAATTTATAAACTTTCCAAGTTTGTTTTTTTAACTCAAGTATCTCATTTTTGAGTTCAGTAATCTTGGTTCTCGACTTCAAGATTTCCTGAAACTTTCAATCAGTGATTAACAATTTACCTTAAAGTTCAGCCTTCAGATAATGATTACTATTTGACAAACCTCAATTTTAACTTTAGATCTTTGCTCAAGATCAGAAGCTTGCCGATAGTTATCAGGAACTATAGGTAAGTCTTTCATCAAAGTCTCATTGTGAATATGAATCAAGTCAAACTTAGACTTATGTTCATCACATTTAAAACATGATGAATTCTTAGATTCATTCACAATTTTAGATTTTAAATTAACATGTTCAACAAAATCTTAAGGCTCTTAAGACTAGAAACATCAAAATCATAATTAGTCTCTGACTCGTCACTATCTTTAGTCAATCCATCTCCACTTGCATCTTGAAAATGTTTAACGGTCTCAAACATGGCAAGGTTCGCCTGATTACAATTAGTAGAGTTTCCCAATAGCGTTTTATTCCATTCGATACCCTTAGCAATTACTAAGCTTGTGATCCACCCGTTTTCACTGACTCACCCATATTTCTTTTCCTTCGATTCAGAATACTTCTTACCATAACTTCAATATTGATTACGGGGTCCTAAGTACTCTTTCTTTGGTTTATCACACTATTTATCAAAATTACCAGTCTTGACAATTGTAACAACGAACATTTAATTTATCAAACAAAACTCTTTTGTTCAGAGTAAGCAGATCTTTCCCTATCTTTTGCATAAACTTTTTGCCTTTCCTCACTATCATTGCCATATTCCACTTCAAGTCCATCAATTGCAAATCATCAGGGTTAATTTAGTCATAATCGTCATTATTTAACTCACTAGTAGCAATATTTCCACTCACTAATTGTTCATAGGAACTCATGAATGCACTTAAGAAAGCAAAATGTTGTTCTTCTTCATTTATATTAACTTGTGGTGGTGGAGAGGTGAAAGAATTACATATACCAGCAAACAGAATACTTGACCCACCAGATGAATTGTTTGAACCAGATGCCATATAATAAAACATTAGGCATAGAATCATCGGCATGTGGAACTTCTTGATTTCTCTGTGAGTAGAAAGAAAAATTAGGAACTGAACTACTACTCATCGGAATATAACCACCATAAAGAGTAGGATCTTGATTATCTTTGGATGAATTCTGACACTTTAAGTCATACTCTCTCTCTCTCTCTCTCTCTCTCTCTCTCTCTCTCTTCAATCCTTTGCATGAACTCTAATGCAGTAAGATGTTCATTCTTTAATAAATTATTCTCTTTCAACACCAATAAGAAAGTACAATATGCACTTGGAAACCAATTCCTAACCGTGCAAATTTGATACAATTGAGTAGGTTCCATATTCAGCTTTGTCATTTTAGCAATAAGATGACAAAATCTAGTCAACATCTTCTCGATGGTTTCACCTTTCAATAAATAAAAGTTTCTGAACTAAAACTTTAACATCAAATTCTTAATTTTCAAAGTATTACCCATACTTCTCATTCTCAGGTGCTGAAATAGAGAAACACAAATTTTGATACTATCAACTTGATAAAATATGTTATCCGGTAATGCCATAGTCAAAGTCGAATAAGCTTTTGTATATACTTTCAAAGCTTTCTTCTCCTCCAAAGTATAATTATCAAAAGGTTTCTCTTCATAACTCATAGTGGGGTCACCAAGCAATGGAGGACTATATACAGTATCAAGACTTGGAGCATATTCAGGATGTACAGTTCCCCGATGAGCTCCAAACCTTGATTCCCACTTAGCGAAATCACTCAATTTCATTAGCCTTGGACATTTTGAATGAGACCTGATTTCATCATTCAAATATAGCATTTGTTGCATAATCATGTTCTAAGATGCTAATGCATAGAAATTAGTTATTTCTAAAAGTTTAAGGTTTAAACAGTCTATTTGCAAAGTTTTGGTTTAACACTGTCAAAAGGTGAAAGTTTTGGTATATCGAATGTGGGAACTATTTTAAAGAATGAAACAATGGTTTTGGTAACAAATGGGTTTTGTGTTTTGGTAACGAATGGGCTTGTTTGAATCACAAATGGAAAACGAATTATGAGACTATTGTTCAAACGAATGAAGTATGATCACGAATAGGTTTTAAATGGTAACGAATGTGGCATTGTTGACAAATAACTTGCTATAACATAATGACATGTTGCAAAAACGGTTATCACTGTTCATACAAATGAACGGTACTAGTAACGAATGTGCATTCATCTTATAACGAATGTGTATTCAACTCTTCAAACCTTCATACGCATTCCAGATTCAAACTCAAATCCAAACCACAATCAAACTTGTAATACACCTTTAAATTTTAACCAATTACCACAAACAAATACTCAAAATACTAATACAAACATTCCGAACCTCACTAGACTATTCCGAACATCGATTATCAATCCAAACTCAACTAATTTTACCAAACCAGACCGTATAATCCTCTGTTCCCACCAAAACTTAAAACACTTCAATTATCTTGAATTGATCAAAACTAATACAATTAAACTCTTACACACACTCAGGAATTTATTACGAACAATCCGATATCCATGTTCGTATCAATTATCAATCAATCGATGAGTAACTGATCAAAAATTTGTTTCGTACAGCTTCGGAATCAAAATTAATATAATTAACACTCAAATTGATTCAAGTAATGTTAAACAAGCACCTAATCAACTAATAAATCAGACAGTGGCTCCGATACCACTTGAGAAACCATGTCCTTATGATTACAATTACTAATTATACATTTATGATCAAGATCTAGTCACTTGATATGATTAACTGGTCAGGTATACTTGAATACGTTTATGCCATAGTGTGAGAGAACATTTGGGCAGCCTAACGAGGCGTTTTCGATATTAATAATAATTTATTCCGTTAACAATAAGTTACAAACTATTTATAGAAGATGAAGCCATTTGTTTTACAAGTCATAACGAATGGACTTCATTCGTCATCATACTCTAGCATATACTTTAAGATAAACGAATGATCCATTCGTTGTCCTAATTCGTTAAACATCCTTAACGAATGGACCAAGATAAACACGCATGTGCTCATTCGTTATTATCTACTCTAACGAATGGCTCATGTACATAACGAATGTACATAAGCACATTTACCAAAATGCCCGTTTACATTATAAAGACCAAATCCATTATAAACAAAGACCAAGACGACAAAATGTTTACTAACATCTGGCACTTCGAGCAAGGTATTTACTATTTTGAGCAAGATATCTTATTCGGGTAAGGTCATCTTCGAACTCTTCTAAGTGTTGAGCTTCGAGCAAGCTACACGTCATCGGGCAAAGTTGTTCTTCTATCAAGCACAGTTTGTATCAGAGCAAACTCTTGGTGTATCTTAGCTTAAACTGAGTTCATAACTAACTTGGTGGGTCGAGCAAAGATAGAATAATTATGGATCTGAAGTATGCTTGAAGGGAGTTAATGGAAATTATTCTATGTGTTACTCAGAGCATAGTTCAATCTCGAGCAAGTTACAGTATCCGACTATAATTGGTTTTGTTCAAATAAGTCTAAGTCAAAGATTGAAGAGTCTATGAAGAACTGGTTTGATTGTAGGATATTTCTGAGAAAATTTTGGTTATATCATGAAGATTGAGGTCTGCTTTAGAAGAATATTTTCTTAGAAAAGTATTATAAGTAATGTCTGCTCGAGGTAATGTTCCGAGCACACTCAGGATTACAAGGTCTACTCAACAAAGAAAATTTTTACTCGAATACATGTTTTTAAACTTGTATTTATTTTGAGAATGTTTATGTAATGATTAGGGTTACTAGAAGGTATCAGGTGCCTAGAAATAAAATGTTTAGGTCACATTGATGGGACACGCCTCTTACACATACCTGAATTGTACAAACACCCGCAACTAACATTCAACACCTAGAAACCCTAAGTTTTCCATTGTATTAAATGACTATCATTATAATGGAAATGTTTTGAGTGATCTTGTGTGTTTTTGTTTGTTTTACATACTAACTTCGGCAACCTTCCAAGTATAGCTGATTCTGCCAGCTAAATTTGGAGGTCTTCAACCTGATTGTGTTCCGTGACTCTTATCTGATTATCTCTAGTCGTGTCATGAAATCCCGTCCTGACAGTACGGAATCCATAGTATAAGTGAAAAACACAAGAATCTCTTTTAACTTCTTTATATTAATTGATAATAGGAAAAGTACAATGAATATGAAATTTTACAGCAAGCGTACTTCTCTGTATAACTAACTAAAACGTATAAGTATTAACTCCTATTTATAGACATGAGAAACCACTTTTAAGTTGTGTAAGTTATACGGCACATAAATTATGTGTTGTGTAAAATTAACGTTGTATAACACGTATACGTCAAAACATTGAGCCTATAACACCCACTTCAATCAAATACATACATGACCTAAGCAATAGACATTATGCACTAACAAATTAGTTGTTACTCATGCTAAGTGTAATGATTCAAAGATTATTCAAACTGAAATTCATCCAACCTTTGTACCTGGATACGAGTCACCAAGAACAGTAGTTGTTCATAGATTGGGGGTGACTAAGAAAAAGAAGACTAAAAATGGACAAAAAAACATTTGTTTCCAAACCCATGTGATGTATGCAAGAAAAACATTTTTAAAAGTTGTTCATCACAATAAAAATGTTATGACCCCTGATGTTTTAATCAAAATTCAAAGTCCTTCACCCTAGAAGAAAGTTCAGTTTGGTTGATAATGTTAACATTTGATATTGTTAATTTGATTGATAAATTGAAATAAAATTTATTAAGGTTGTCATAGGTGTATGATAAAGGGTATGGTGTTTTCTTTACTTAGCAAACATGAAAAATTTTCAACTCTAACTGTTTAAAACAGATTGAAAAACTGATTGTAGAAAACACTTTGTTACCTGCAAACAGGAGTGACAATGTCTATGCTGTAGAAATGCATAGGGATAACAACATTCCTATTACATGTTTCCTTAGTAGAGGATCAACCAAGGAAACAGACTTAAGCACAAGATACTAGGAAATGTTAATTTGCAAATAATTAACAATCTAACCAAGAAACAAATGGTTAGAGGTCTACCTCTCAAAGAATATGTGTGTGATAAAATCTGTGTCGCATGTGTTAGTGCATTGTTTTGTCGTCTCGGTATTTGTTTATCATTGTAATTTATCTTATTAATGTAAAAGGGCGTTTTGGTACTTTATCAGTCCATTCGTTAGTTTATTCGGTCATTCGTTAAGGATGTTTAACGAATGAAACCATACGCTATGTTTATTTGCCATTCGTTAAGGTTGTTTAACGAATGAGCCTATTCTTATTATTAAGTACCATTCGTTATGGAATGCTAACAAATGAGGTATAGCAAATGAGTTATTCACTATACTATTAAGTTATGTTAGGGATTGAAGATGAATGATCTCCATTCGTTATGGCTTGTATAATCAATGGGACTTCATCTTCTATATATACTTGTAACCTGATACGTAATTTAACAAATGTGATTAATTATTCTCTGAGTGTCGTTACGCTGCTCAAGTTCCCTCTCAACACACATACACCTCCCTAACGTATTCAATCACCGATAACATATCAGAGATTTAGATCCTAAGTATGATCTGAAATGGATTCATCCGTAATAGGCTTCTCAAGTGGTATCAGAGCTTTGACGTTCGATTGTTAAGGTGATTTCTAGTTTAATTGAGGCGAATTATTGAGAATTCATTGGTTAATTGTTATAGTTTGTCAACTGAAACTGATTGATTGATTTTGAATCGATTATCACTAAGTAATGAATAATTGATATCAAACTGATTTGAATTCAGTTCGTAATTGATGTGGTCTAAAATATACATATTTTTATACAATTATTTCCTACAACTTTAAGTACTTTTGAACCATGTTTTATTGAATATCATTTCTAACTAATTCATATATGGATTTGTAAGGTTCAAAGAGATATCAAGCTAAATTTAAATACTTTTACTAAACTTGAGATCGACAAGTGAAATAAAAAAGATAAAAAGAAAAAAAACTAATTTAATATATTTAATATTGTCTCTAAATTCTAAATGATCAGATAGAAGTTTTTTTTAATATGAATATAATTCGTTAAAGTTAATATATGAGAACTTCAAATAACTAAATGAAGTTTTTTTTATTGTTGACTTTGAACCAAGGTGTAGGCTCACGTTATGCAATCCCAAGTTACTTGATTTATTTTCTACATGGATTTTTGGAATGAGGGGCCTGCTAATGGAGTCATAGCCCAATTGGGTTTTAAGGTTAAACCGACTACAAGAGAGGAGTAGGCAACAAGAAAAGAAAAGGAGTATAATAGGAGAGTTGACAAAAAAAAACCTACATCAGCCACAAACAGTTGTCAAGTGGTGACGGCTGAATATTATTTATTCTTGGACTCTTTATCTGTTGTGCCAAATTGCCGCAAGTCAAAGAAAGAAAGTGCCAGAAAGAATGTAGCTTAAACAAAGTTCTGGGAGTTAAAAGACTTTAAGCAAGAATCCTAGCTCGTGAATTAATTTAACCAGGCAGGCTAGTAGCTGAATAAATCTGTTACGATGAACTCTTACATATATATATATATATATATATATATATATATATATATATATATATATATATATATATATATATATATATTTGTGTTTCATTCTTGAACATGATTATTGGCTAAATATTTTTAGTTATCTAGGCTTGTGATGATGTTTTTTTGAATGTTTTGGACTTGTCAGTTTTCGGGTTTTGTTTCCGAGATTTTGATCAATTAGAAGTCTTAATCAGTTTATTATTTGTGTTTCATGTGTATTTACTTTTGATTTGTGTCTGAATGAATGTTTCACATGTTGCTTGATTGATTGTCTTTCGATTATAGGTTGCATGTTAGGGCTGTTTACTGTGTGTTTGCAATTTGTTTATGGTTTATTGAGCTCATTCACCATAGAAACTGATTTTGGCATATTATTAGAAGTTTATATTCATACTAGCTTAAATATCCAACGGGTGATAAGTTGTCGGGTTTGTCTTTGTTGTGAGGGTTTTAAGTTAAATTGTCTGACAGGAGATTTACCTATTTTTGCCTTAATTCACTGTTTACCTGTATCCTCTGGACTGTTCATAGACCAACCCATGTACTTAGGTGCATTAAGATAGTGAAACCGACAGGTTAGCTGTTTTCTAGGGTAATTAATCATAGTTGGTGAACTGACAGGTGAACTAATAAGCCGACGTTTTTACATGATATCTAGGATTTCTTCTTAGGTGACACCTTGAGAGTGATTAGGGATCCATTAGGTTTCCTGGAGGTTTATATCTTTAGATTCCTGGTTCCCGTAGCAATTTCCCTTAACCGATAAAAGCTCTAGTCGTCACAATTCGGATTCCTTGCCTAGGTAACCCTTGCTCTCATTTGAATTTGCTAAAATCTTATTCGGTAATTTAAATTTCTAGTTTAATATAATTTAATTAAGTAATTAGTTTAATTAATGATTAGTTTTATAATAAAATAAATAAAAATCCAAAAAAAATCTTTTCTAAACTATTAATTTAATTAGCTTTTAGATCTAGTTTCGTTAATTTAATAAGTGTCTCTAGGGTTCGATATTCCCTGTCTTCCCATAGCTATTCTACACTAGATAGGTTCACTTGCCTGTTGCTAGTGGTTTGCTTTAGGGTATTCTAGGTTTTTTTACTGGTTGTGCTTGGTCATTATTTGCTAAATTATTATATACCACTTTACGCATATCAATAATCAGATCTACAAGTTTAATATAAGTTTAACTGGTTTATTGTTTGTTAATTCAGTAGAATTGAGGTTAATTGGTATATGTATGGAACAGAGTGTGATTTGAGTGAATTTGGATGGGTTTGGATGAGTATTGGTGTTTGGATTGGTAAGGGTTTATTCGCGGTGTATTTACGAGTTGTTTAAGCTATTACTCATTGAATTTGGTAGTGATTTGGACAAGTAATACACATTTGTTTGTGGTTTGGATTTAAGTTTGGATCTGAGATTTTGAAGATCTGGAAATCTTGTTGAAGATTTGAAGATCTCATTCGTTATGTATAAAGACTCACTCGTTATATTGTAGCTTGCCATTCTTTATTCATAATAACCGTATTTTGACACGTGGCAGGTTGTTATAACTGATCATTCGTGTACTGTAGACCATTCGTTACCAAATCACCATTCGTAACAGACTCATTCATTATCAAATATGCCTATTCGTCAAAGCTTATTCTTTATGCTATTCGTGTGTTCATTCGGTTGCTGATTCGTTATGATAAACTAATCATTTGTTACTCAAAAATCAGACATTGGTTATAGCTATTCGTTTCAACAGTGGTGTCATCCGTTACAATGATTCGTGATACCATTTGTTACCAGAACCGTCCTCATATGTTACCATAACCTTCTACCCATTCGTGTTACTATTCATCATACGTTACAAACTGATTCATTCGTTACAATAATTTAGACTTTACTCCCTTAAGTTTTAAATTGGACATTTTGTAACCTAAACTTGGACTTGTTGATCATTTAAACCCATATTTTTGAAATGGCTAACTTTTACACGTTGGCATCTCAAAATATGATGATGCAACAAATGCTCCACTTAGATGCTGAAATTGGTTCACATTCTAAGTGTCCCCGACTTATAAATTCAGTGATTTTGCTAAGTGGGAACCAAGATTACGAGCACATTTGGGATCCGAGCATCCTGACTGTTCAAGATGTCTTGATGATTTTTATACTGCTCCAATGCTTGGCGATGCTACTACTAGTTATGAAGCAAAGGCTTATACTGCTTATACGCAAGATGAGAAAAAGGCTTTAGAGATCAAAACAAAAGCATAATATACTTTAACAGTGGCCTAACCAGATAATACTTTCCACCTGGTGGGAAGTATTAACATATGTGCTTTTTTGTTAAACACATCGGGATGAGAAGCATGGGTAATACATAAGAGAGTAAGAAGGTCATGTTAAAGTTTCAAGTCTGAAACTTAAGTTTATTGAAGGGTGAAACGGTCGAAGAGATGTTGACCAGGTTTAATCATCTTATTGCTGAGATGAATAAGCAAAAGATGGAACTTTCTCAGTCTGACCATATTGACACTATCAAGCGTGTCGTACCAAGATTTTGAACAAGAGGTTTTGTGAATAACATAAAGATTTAAAGAGGTGTTAGTCTCTTCCAAAGTCTCGGTAATGAAGGTGGAAATGTAATAGCCTATTATACTCAAGCCTTATGTCTGACTGATCACCAAAACCAGAAAGTTTCAATAATAGAATCTAGTTAATGTTTAACACTTCAATGGTGTATGGTCTTATGGCCTCAAATCTGGGATGCATTTGGTTTCTAGACACTGTGAGTCTTTATGCGGCTTATTATCTAGGAATTCATAATCTAAATATTAAATTGCTTCAAGAGCAAACCCAAAGTCAATAAACTTGATCATTGTTGTACTTTGTACAAACTCATTACTGACTTGATCAAAATCCACAGTTAGTCATACATTGTTCCTCCTTACGTATGTCTTAATATCAGTAAGAAATGGAACCCTGGGGATACAATGTATGTAGGCCCTACAAATGAACTCGTGCAGACTCATTCATAGTAAAGAAATTTTGGTGTATTGCTTGATAACGGTGGTATACCTTGTAGTGGGAATTATTAGCTAAGATTGCTAGAATTTTATAAAATAATATATTTTGATCAAATGCATAATGGTTTACATCAAGTTGGGGTGACATGGTAAAAGTCAAATTAAGCCTGAACCAAGATTAGAGACTGATAGTTTGTGATAAACATATCACAAAAAATACTTGAAAGTTTGTTATAAGATTTAAGTGGACAACAATATCAATGACTGACTTAACGTCGGCCATAATAATGCCAAACAATAAATCTGTTATGGAGGATTTCTTGATCAATATGATTATTTGTTCGACTCACAAAAATATATACTGCTTTCTTAGTTTTAGTTTCATATGTGTTTTAGTTTTAAGTTTGTTTTCATTCGAAAATATTCAAAATCCAAAAATATTTTTATTTCTACTTTATTTTCGATTTCCGAGATAATGGATAAATTTTGAAAAAGAAACTACAAACAGATTTTCCCACGTTTTTAAGTTAATATTTTTTAAGCTATGTGTTTTCATTTAAAACACGGTAAGGTATTGGTTTTTACTTCTTTAGGTAAAATTTGAAGGTATTGTTTATCAATATACGGGTTTTGATACATATTTAATCATTGAAATGTTGAAATGTAATTAAATTTTTACATTTTAATTTAATAACCTATTCATTACACCATTGTAATGAATGGAATCTATTCATTAACATAAATGATAACGAATGAGGGTCATTCGCTGTGAAATTTGATAACGAACGTCACCATTCGTTATAGATCATTCGCTTCCGCTTGTCTAATAGCGAGTGACATCATTCGCTATGTTGAGATAACGAATGAAGGATGAATAGCTTACTATTCTTATGAAAATAAATTAATTTTAATTCATTAATTTTTAGTAACGATTGAATACACGGATGAAAGGCCATTCGTTAGTTTTGAACTAACGAATGGACCTATTCGTATGCATGGGGAAACATGCAAATTTGAGAATATAAAAAGCCCATATGAAGATGAATGATCTCATTCTTCTTCCTTGATTTACACAAACACTAAGCCAACCGTTGGCAAAAATATTTCAAAATTCAACCATCACGAAATCAATTTTTGTTGATCAAGTTGTGTTCATAAGGTAATGACGATCACAACGATATGATTTTCATCAAAATTAACATATAAGGGGTTTATTAAGTGATCTAATCGAACCGATTTGTTTGAATCAAATGAACATAAAAATATGTATTTAATCCATCGGTTGATTAGGATAGTTTGGCAATGGTATCACAAGTCTAATGATATAAGATTTACACTTATTCTTATGATTTTTTCAGTTCAATTGCAATTTTGAATTGCATGTTAACTATACACTTGATATTAATTTGGACTTTGACTGTTAAGAGTCAATTTATGATATTCATTGGGCATTATTCGCTATAAATAACGAATGGAGTTTCATTCGTATCAAAAGTGACCGAACGAACTCATTCGTGATATTCTGTTAACGAATAGGTACATTCGTCTTATACTATAAAGAATAAATCATCATTCGTCTTATATAAGTAACGAATGGACTTATTCGTTACCAAGTCATTCATTAATTAGCTATTTGTTATTTGTCAATAACGAATCGTCTTATTCGTTATAACGAATAGACTCATTTGTCATAACGAATGAATAACGAATAAGTTGTAACTTTTTGAACATAAAGAAATATTTAACTAAGTTCTAGTGAAACTTATATATTTATGATATTCGGATTTATTAATTCTCGGGTTTGTGTCACAGATATGGCATTGATGTTCCAGCACAAGAAAATCATGTTGTTCAAGAAGCTCCATAGGAACCACAAGCTGCACCTGTCGTTGCTGAGCTAACATATGATAAGAAACACAACATATGTGCATTCCTGCAAGATGATTTTATGGGCCGTGATATGTTTGGGGCGTAATCGCTTTCTTACATCAGTCACGGATTTATTATGCTACCTCTGCTGATATCCCGGTACATTTTAGCGTTATCCGTCCGTTTTGGGACAGTGCTCGATATGTTGATGCTGAGAAGCACATAGTAGCTGAGGTACATAATTAGACGATCAAGATAGATGCTGACCTGATACGACAAGTCCTTCAGTTTGCTGATATAACTGATCAACCATGTGAGTTTGACAAGACGCTGATCAGAGGTCTATTTCAAAAATTACACTACAAAGGCGACCTTGATCGATCACAGTATAACAAGGCATACTAGTGTGAGCAATACAAGTACCTGCTTCATGTTATCATTCATTGTCTTGGTGGACGGAAATGAGGGTTCGACGGGGTGTAGAATTATGTTGCAGTCCGCCTTTGTCGCTCTCATTTTAAACAAGCCATTCAACTTCTCAGAACTGATATTCTATCGTCTAAAGGAAAACTGTTTGGTTTGACCTCAGAAGAACAAGTTCTTGATGTACCCTTGTTTCTTGCTGCTGATTATCAACGATCCAATTCCTTATTTGGTACTTGATCCGACATTGTTGAATGATGTGATGGTTTTGTATCACATGTCGGAGGATACGATGAAATATATGAAGACGTAACGTAAACAAACTCTTGAAGACAAGCCAAGGTTTAAAAGGTTGATAGGTCATTTGGCGAGACCAGATTATGTATCTCCATCTAATGATCCTTGGATCCACGACAATTCTGATTCCAAACGTGAAGATGGACCAGGTGGGAACAATGATGGTAGTGGCAGAGGACATGGTGGAAATGGTGGAGATGGTGGTGGTAAAGTGGTTGAGGTAGCAAGTTCTGAGGCTACTCAACGGAAAAGAAAGGGTAAAGCACCAATGAAGGAGAAACCCAAGAAGACGAGAGTTCATTGGGGCAGTGGTGCCAAGTTTGGTCCTTTTGAACCACGGTCGTGCACTTCACAACATGTACCGGTGGTTACTATTGTTGTTAGTACCCCGGTTATTACATTGATGACTACGGCATCAACCGATCCAAAATTTGCTTCGATTCCACAGTCGATGCTATCTCCAATGCCGACATCTCCTGCTACGACGACTGCAACAAGTCCAAAACCAATGCCGACAACGATGCAGCCTTTGGACTTTTCATACATGTCATCCACAAGGCTCGATGCAACTACCTCCTCCAACATGGTTCAATTTGCCAGTCCCTCAATAAATGGCAATGTTGTTGAACTTGATTCACTTACAGAAGAATCAAATGGTTGTCGATCGACAGTTATAAGAGCAAATGAGGGTTGATCAACGCTGGATGGTGAGCCACATCTCTTTTTACCAAAAGAAGAATCGTGAGCTTCGTGCCATTTTTACTGCTCAAGGGAAGAAACTGAAAGAGCGGGAAAATCTTATCCTTCAACTAACGTTCAAAGAGAATATGTTAAAGAAGTAGAAGGGTAACGATGACAATAAATACCCCGATGCTGACACTAGTGGCGGTGAGCAGAAACAACAGGGAGGTACATCTGCTAGTGGTGTTGAAACTGGGGGTAATAACTTGCAGTTGGTAGTGTATCAAGATACTACTAACGTGAAGCCCATTAAGTCGATCAAGGCCAACAATAATGGATAATATCCTGGTGTTTTCATGAGCACAGCTAACGCATATGAGATCGAGGAAGGAGAGTTTTTTTACTATGCTTTATCTCAAGATCAAATCTTGTTGCTAGGTCTGAATGATGAAGAATTGGATGCGTTTGAGAATGAGGAGGATGTGGAAGTAATTTATGACGATGAGGTCTGGTTTGACACGAGTATTCCATCTCGGGATACATCGTTTAATTATAATGACATTGAGGTAGAAGATGTGACAGTTGAGGAGTATCCTGATCTATACATGCGTACCAATGTTGATCAGGTTATTCCATTCTTCACGAAAGAACATGTACAAGCAGCTAAAGGGCATCTTGAAAAGAAAAGGAAGAAGAACAAGAAGAAAGTATCGGGTTTGGCTTTGGTTTCGAAGGATCCTGCATTCGAGGGCATGTTTGGGATACGAAACAAAGCTCGACTCTCAAAGCTTATTGAGGTTTATCGTTATGTGGATAAGGAAAACCAAAAGGAGGTCAAAGCACGTTCAACAACTCGCCAAATTACAACTTTCAAAGCTGTGAAGACCGTCAAAGGTGATATTGTGTCATGGCTTTGTGATTTCGACATTAACATATGCATCATTAGGTGGGAACACGGTGTACAATACTACCAATACATCACCGATTTTCTTATTTTACTAAGGTGGGATGTACGAACGCTAGCAAATATTTCGTTCGTGAATCGTGATGGAAATCAATTGGCAGGATGGTTTCATCAACACCTGTTATTTAAGGTAAATCACGATTTTAAATTTTTTAAGACACATGTTCCGACAAGAAAGTACATCGACGAGATCAATCCAAGAACAGGTTGGAGGAAGCTTGTGTTGAAGGTACACCCGTCGAGGACAATGAAACGAGCACCTTTGAAGACTTTCCCTCAAAGTCTATACAGGAAATTGAATCGGTGGTATTACGACAACCGCACAGGTGAATTGTTATCATACTCGGTACAGGAATAAAGACGGAGTTCATACGGGTTATAGATCCGATATGGTTGGTTAACTTATCAGAATCAGAAAACGACACTCCATTCAATAATGAAAACCGATTTGTTGTTGCTAAAGATTATGAACGTTATATGCAATTCCAACCGGTCGTGCGTGTTTGAAACGCGTTTGGAGTTCATAGCTATGCTGACTGGAAGATGAAGAGGTTCAAATGATCGAAGACAAAGAGCACGATCTGAGGGTGAGTTTGTTAGTGCATTGTTTTGCCGTCTTGGTATTTGTTTATCATTATAATTTATCTTATTAATGAATAAGGGCATTTTGGTAATTTACGAGTCCATTTGTTAGTTTATCTGGTCAATCATTAACGATGTTTAACGAATGACCCATACGTTATGTTTATTGGCCATTCGTTAAGGTCCTCTAATCAATGAGCCTATTCTTATTATTAAGTTCCATTAGTTATGGAATGTTAACGAATGAGGTAATTACGAATGAGTCATTCACTATACTATTATGTTTATGTTTGTTTTCTAAAGGTAAAATGTATGCAGTCTGTGGAACACATCTGCAGGCATCTCTATCAGAAGAGATGGACCAAACCTCTGCAGTCTGTAAGAAGAAGACTCTTTGTTTTTTAACGTCTGCAGACTGCTAAAATAAAAATATATATATGGGCTTTTGTTTGGGTTCAGTTTAGACTAAGCTCTAAATTAACATGTATTGTAACTAAAACCCCAAATATTAACATCTATCATACCTAAATGAACTACCTACCATGCCACAAACAAACTAGACAACATAGTACACTATACAAATTATTACAAGTCAAGACACAAAGTAAACAAAATCGAGATAACCAACAAGATTCATCAGTCTTCATATGGCCAATCAACCAATAAAGCAAGCAAAAAGAATAAATCCATGAAGCAACCAAAACCATATAGTATCTTGGATTACACAGTTTTAACACATGTATTAGCTAAAATCCTCAAATCTTTGGTGACGAATCTAAGAAGTGGCAGCGGGAATTAAGAAGCAATAGTGGCCCAAGGATGTGGTGGCCGGCAGGTATGCGGCGAATATGGTGGCCAACGGTAGAATTAAGTGGCGGCGGCGATGACGACGGCTGTGGTGGCCAGCTAAGGGTGTGGGGTGGCCGTCAGAGGGTGTGGAAGGGGCGACGGAGGTGGAGAGAGTGATGGAGGAGAGGGTTGGAAGTTTGAAGCTATGGCTTAAAGAAATTATCGTGAGTTATTTTTAGGTTTGAAGAGAGGAGGTTAGAAGAGGTTGGAATCTTATGTTCCATGTATGTTTCAAGAAGACCACGTGCATACCTTTTTTAATGAAATGTCTTCAAAAAAACAAACACACTACAGACCTAAACATGTGTGCGTGGTCTGCGCGGCGCAGAAAAAAAAGGGGCCAGGAAGAGCTTCTATTGAAGACGAATGATCCCCATTTGTTATGGCTTGTATAACGAATGGGACTTCATCTTCTATATAAACCTATAACCCGATATGTAATTTAACAAGCTTGATTAATTATATGAACATTGATAGAAATAGAAGCCATCCACCATCTAGAAATACCCCAAATGGATGTGAGAACTGCTTTTTCAAATGGTGAACTAGATGAAGAAAACTATATGGAACAACCTGAAGGGTTTGCGATAAAAGGTCAAGAAAATAAAGTCTGTAAATTGATCATATCACTCTACTGATTAATACAGGCTCCAAACCAATGGAATGAGAAGTTTGACAATACACTACCATCAAACGGATTTAGAATAAACGAGTGTGATAAATGTGTTTATGTCAAACAATACAAGAATGCACATGTCATCAAATGCTTATATATGGATGATTACTAATTTAGATATCATAAATCAAACAAAGAAAATGTTGCACTCCTCTTTTGACATTAAGGACATGGGAGTAGCAGATATAATCCTTGGGTCAAAAGTTAAAAGAAATCCTGATGGATTTACCCTTACACAGTCACATTATATTGAAAGTGTACTCAAGAAGTTTGGACATTATAATGACAAGCCGGTTGTTACCCCATTTGATCCTTCTAGTCATCTTAAGAAGAATCAAGGTGATTGTGTAGCACAACTAGAATACACTCCAGTCCTAGGAAGTCTAATGTATATTATGAACTATACTAGACTGGACTTGGCATATAGTGTAAGTAGACTTAGTAGATACTCTCATAACCCTGGGAAAGATCATTGGTATGCATTGGTCAAAGTGCTCAGATACTTAAAGCATACAATGAATTATGTGTTACATAACACCAGATATCCTGCTGGTGTTGAAGGATATTGTGATTAGGGGTGTTCACGGTCCGGTTTTCGCGGTTTTTGGGTCAAACCGTGAACCAAACCGTTATTAACGGTTTTCATTATTGTAAACCAAAACCAAACCGTTGAACTCTTAAACCGAACCAAACCAAACCGTTAATTGCGGTTTGGTTTCGGTTTGGTTTCACGGTTTAGGTCTTTTAGGCTGTGAATAATTTGTAAAAGTTTAACATATTTAAGCAATTCATTTGCATCATGTTTAAACACAAGCTGTCTGGAAAATATGAAAACATATCAAAATACATCAAGATAAACTAGTTATAATAACTAACTGGCATATAAATCCTAATACAAAAAAAATGTGCCCATATATACATCAAAATAAAGGTTTTGGCTTGATGCTTCCATTAAATAAGATATACAATCCAAACTATCACATTTTAAACCAGATAAAAATGATCCGGAGTTATGCAATAAAAATCAATTAGCATTTAGTTAATATGTATATATTATATACATTACCAGTTTTTATTAAATACAAATATTCATATATAATATAAAATATGTAAAGAAATATGTAACCACATTATACGGTCAGTCCGGTTTTATACGGTTGGTTTATGGTACAAACCGTAAACCAAACCGTTCCCTATGGTTTAGAGTTTTCGAAACCGACCGATTGAAACTTGGAAAAAAAACCAACCGTGAAACCAAACCGATGATCTGTTTGGGCGGTTTCACGGTTTCGAACCAAACAGTGAACACCCCTAATTGTGATGCAAATTGGATTTCTAACCTCTAAGGGTAAATCTTCAAGTGGTTATGTATTTACCCTAGGTGGAGCTGCGATATCATGGAAATCATCAAAGCAAACTGTGAATACTCTTTCTAATATGGAAGAAGAATTTGTTGCTTTAGATAAAGTTGCTGAAGAAGCAGGGTGGCTCAAAAGCTCCCTAGAAGGTATTCCTCTATGGCCTAAACCAGTTCCTACAATTTGTATACACTGTGATAGGATGGCTCCTCTCACTAGAGGTCAAAATCAAATTTACAATGGCAAGTCAAGACGTATTAGGCGTGGACATATAACCATTAGAGACTTGCTTAAAAATGGAATTATTTCCATCAGTTATATAAAGTCAAAGGAAAACATAGCTGACGGCCTTAGTAGAGAGCAAGTTCTCTTCATATCAAAGGGAATGGTCTTAAAGCAAACACAATGAGTCACCAGCTGGAGAAAACCTAACCTAGCAACATTGGATACCCCATGGTCTAGGTTCAAAATGAAAACTAGTTGGGGAAGACTCACAACAACACAAACACAAAGGTACGCTCATTCTTATAATATTTATATTGTCTTTTCCGTGGACGTTTTAGGGCTGAATACTTACTCTTAATAATGATGATAGCTTTATAGTGGGACAAATACATATTGTTTTAGATTAGCATTACCTATGTTAGATAGATGTCAGGTCACATCTTTGAGAGCTAATATGGCCCAGTTCTCTAAAAGTCTCATGAAGAAAGGATTGTTCAAGACCGAAATGAACACAACGGTAAGAAATGATCTATGCTTAGATATGACATGTGTGATACTTCTTGTCGCATTATACTATACAACGTGGTTAGTTCAACACTTATAGTTCACTACCCTTAAATTAGATCCAAGTAGTGTTCACTATGAAAGGTTCAAGTTTAACAACACCTATTCAGATGTGTGTCCTATCTTACTTTCTTAAATTGAATATCAAAGTTCTCTTATTTTCTATTCAAATGTGGGGTATTGTTGGTGTTTGAATAAGAAAATGTGGGGTATTGTTGGAATTTTGTTGACATGGGTCTTATCCCACATCGTAAAATAGAATGAAAGAAAGAGTTTGTATTTATAACATTAGTTCAAGTAAACTCTCATGTTGAGAACATAGTAGCTAAGATGGATGGGCTTTGTGTCTATGAATATTTAATGGGTCAAAGATAGGGCCTTGGGCTCTTCTTGATTAATTAAAATTCATTATTAATTTTTAATTATGAAATCAGTTATATTTTTTATAACTGAATTAACTATTTGACAATTACAAAACAATTTTTATGATTCAGGTTCCTATATAAGGATCGTTGATATGAAGAACAGGATATACACACAACACATTTTACACAACCAAAATATCTTACGAATTCGTTGAAGAAGGAACATATAGAATTTTGTCAGAATCAAGGTCGTCATCTTGGTTGATTGTTGTATCCTCAAAACATATCCGTACATCGGAAATTTCTGTTTTAGGACACTGCTCGCATGCCTCAATCTAGTAAAATTCATAAATACATTCTGCAATTCAAGTACTTTCTCCTTTCTAAACTATTTACTGAATGCAATTTTATATTTTTAGTTTGCGTTGGGGATTTAATTTTGTTTATTAGTGCCTCTTGGTAATAACAAAAACATGAGAAATAAGCCTACGAAATTCCTTATAAAATCAAACCATTAATCTCCTTTTTCAAAGCCTTTAGTTATCCATGTTTTATACTGAACTTAAAATACTCAATTTCAAAATTTGTAGCCAAAGTGGATTGTGGTTATTTTCTACGTTATTCTCAACTTCTAAAGCTTATAGAGTTTTTAACTCTAGAGCAAATCTATAGAATAAACATTAAATATTAAATTTAATGAAATGTCTGATTTAAAGTTCCTAATGAAACTGTTGATTTTTTTTTAATCTTGATATTTTAATATATGAGCCAAAAACTAATGAATCTGCTGATGTAGATATTCAATATGATGGTCTATATTTCTTTGAGTATTCAAGTGTAGAGAACAACAACACTTTCAGTCAAATTGTTGGTCACATGTAATCTACTGGTCAAGGAACTCAAGGATTTGTAACTGCGGATTCTCAAATAACTGACATTCAAAATGAACTTCCTCGGTCAATTTTTGAGAATTCATTAGTTGTTTATAAAAAAAACAGTTGTTTACCACCGTTGCCTTCTCCTCTAACAACTACTTCCACATCTGCAGTTTCATCAACAAACTCAACAAATACATTAAAAGACATTGTTCCTTATGTGTTTCATCCTGCCCATCCTTAAGAAAAAATAATTGGTGGCATTCAACTTGGTTTTCTCACCATAAGTCAACAATCAAATGTTTTGCTTCTTTGCTGGCTTTCTATCTCAACTTGAAACAACAAAGTATCAAATTGCCTTAAGAGAAAATAGTTGGATTGAGGCCATGCAGGAGGAACTCTTGCAATTCACAAAGATGCATGTTTGGGAGTTATACCCAAGACCAGAAGGGGTAACTCCAATTGTTAAAAAATGGGTATTAAAGAACAAAATTGATAAAAGAGGAATTGTGATAAAAAAAAAAGAGAACAAGGCAAGGTTGGTAGTCCATGACTGTCTCCAAGAAGAATGCATAGACTATGAAGAAACATGTGCACCTGTTGCAAGACTTGAAGCCATCAGGTTGTTTCTTGCATATCCAACCACTCATAACATCAAGGTGTTCCAAATGGATGTCGAATGAGTTTTATTTTTTGATGACATTCAAGAAGAGGTGTATGTTATATAACCATCGGGATTTAAAGGTGATTTCAATCCAGACTATATCTACAAGCTAAAGAAAGCACTCTATAGACTCAAACAAGTTCCAAGAGCCTGGTATGATAGACTTTCCTCATTTTTAATTTCAAACAAATTTCAAGTAGGACAAATTGATAAAAACATTTTTTTCTCAAAAGAGAGTGAAAAGACTTACTTCTTGTTCAAGTTTATGTAGATGACATCATATTTGAATCTACAAATCCAAAGTTATGTGATAATTTTACAAAACTCATGAAATCAGAATTTGAAATGAGTAATGCAGGTGAGTTACAACACCTTTTGGACTTGCAAGTCAACGAAACTAAAACTGGAATTTTTCTATATCAATCAAAATATGTTAAAAATCTCCTAGAAAAGTTTGAAATGACTGATTGTAAAGCAAGTTCCACTCTAATGAGTAAAATTGATCAATTATCACCTAATGTAACAGGTGAGTATGTTGATCAAACCTTATATAGATGTATGATTGGATAATTAATGTATCTAAGTGAACCTAGGCCTGACATAGTGCATGCAACATGTGTGTGTGAAAGATATCAAGTTTCACCAAGGGAATCTCATTTAATTGTTGTCAAAAGGATATTTAGATATCTCAGAGGTGCTTCTACCTTGGGAATCTAGAGGTGCTTCTACCTTGGGAATCTAGTATTCATTCTGCACAAAAGACCAACTTGTTGGTTTTACAAATTGTGACTATGTACGTTGTAAAATTACAAGAAAATCACATCTGGAGGATGTCAGTTCTTTGGGGATGCATTGGTATTTTGGTCGAGCAAAAACACACTACTATTTCAAACTCAGTTGTTGAACCTGAGTATATTGCTACTGCAAGTTGCACAACTCAACTACTATGGCTACTAAACCAGTTACTAGATTATGGGATAACTTCTTTAAAAACTCTATTGAAATTGGACAGTGAAGCTGCTTTGAACTTCATCAAAATTCCAGTTCAAAACTCCAAAACTAAACACATTGAGATCAGACATCACCTCATAAGAGATTGCTATGAAAAAGGTTTCATTTCAATTGAGCATGTTTCGTATGAAAATCAGTTAGCTGATGTGTTTAATAAAGCACTTGATTCGGCAAATTTTCAAAAACTAATTTCCATATTGGGTATGCTAAATCTCTGAATGATAATTTTACAAAACGAAAATAATAAAATATATTCAGATTTATCAAAAAGACTGTTTTGTACATCTTGTGATGTATAAGGCAACGGAAAACTGTTGTTTTCAAAAGTAGTGATCAATTTTTATTCAAACTATTGATCAATGTTTTCAAAAATACTGCTTTTCTTAACTGCTGTTATAATTGTTTAAATCATTTGTTTCACAAACTACCGATGATGACAATCAGTATTTTTAAACTTCTGATCAGTTTTATTCAAAACAAATGGTAAATGACAACCAGTAGGTGTTTCATTTCTTCAATAGTTTTTTGGGTTTACTAGCCATTGTTTCAACGGAACAATGGTTTCAACGGTAAGTTTTGATTACCCACTTGTGTGACATTTGTTAAATTTTATCCGTATTTGTATGTGTATTCGTTCAACCGGCCCATTTTCTCATTTCAATGTATTCGTATTTGTCGTTCATTATTTAATATCAAATCGAATGATTTAAAGTTATTATTCGTTTGTTTTCTTTTCATTTTGTTCAAACAACGAGTCTCCGGTATTTAAAGTTAATAAAATAATCAAGGTTCAAACTATGCGGGTATAATATGAATATATTTCTAAGATACGAAAATATATCAAGTTTATATAACATTTATAAGTTCAAGGTTCAATGTGTGAATATAGTTTAAAATTTTTATATATATATATATAGTTTAGGGGCCAAAGTGTAACTTTTATTTAAATTATAATAAAAAAATAAAATAAACCCATCTCCCCCCCCCCTCACTGTCACGTTTTTCCGACCGTGAATCCGGCGACCGGAAAACGACTCCAGAAACTTTAAAATCCCTCAATCTCACGTCCTTAATTCAATTGATAGCTCGTAGAACCTTTTAACCATAATAAATCATAATATCCTATTAATAACTCGTAATAACATCTTAAAAGGTGCGATTTGGCAGAGTAAACCATCGGATTTTAATCAAAATGCAATAACGGCCATTAATCGCCATACGCTCCAATTGCTAGTATAAATAGGACCCTAATCAACATCTAAACTCACACCATCCTTCAATCTCTTCTCTAACACTCTCTATAATCTTCCAATTGTTCTTTAAAGTCCGATTCCGGCCACCCGCCGTTCACCATCATTCCGACATAGTTACAGTTAGTGTTTATATGCATTTGAACCCTTGTATGCCGTCTAAATAAACCCCTAACTTTAAATTAACAAACATGAAACAGACTGAAAGAATTGAAATCTAGGGTTTTGAGAAGGAAGATGGACTTGTAACATAATATATACATTTTTTGTTTCTGTGATCTTAAGAACAATCAAGTTGGTTTAGTGGTTGGGACTGTATGTTGTGAATGTGGAGACCCGTGTTTGAACCCGGGTCAGTGAGTTTTGTAATATATTTTTTTTTAAAAACCTTTTACTTATTAATTAAAAATCAAATAAAATTAACAAAAACTATATTAAAATAAATAAAATTATTTTAAGATAAATAAAAATTGTTATAAGTTATTTTTAGCTTTTTCACCCAAAAGCCAATTTTCCAAAATCCGTCTAACGCTCATTAAAACTCGAAAATTAATAAATTATATATATATATATGTGTGTGTGTGTGTGTGTGTGTGTATGTGTGTATTCTTGTTGTAAACTTTAAAATTCGTTAACCAATTCGTTCCTTCAAAATAAAATATGCCGGTAACACCAAAATTTCTGTAAACATCATAACATTTAAACTTAGTATTAATCATGTCATTTAAAATAATATATAATTATAAACCATTAAAATCAGTTAAAGATTAAAATAGTATTATATTATAAAATACCCTAAAATGAACTTAAATAATTCATAATCACTAACATAAAACTAAATCAATTAAATTTCTACAATCCCGCTAGTTAGCGTTTACATTTGTACTTTGTTTCTTTTATATATAGTTTGAGAGGTTCGACCGCTTCGGTTATTTTACCGTGCTTTATTTATATCAAACTGTGTGAACTCACCAACTAATAAGTTAGTTGACTTTAATTTATATATATACTGCAGGTACTATTATTAGAGGATGAAATAGATGAAGACACTAGAAATTAGATTATTTAAATAAAAAACAAAATTGATGTTCGTTTTATTTCTTTCCTTTGTAATTGTTTATTTGAACAACTTGTGTACTTGAGAATTGAATGAATTAATGTTAATATTGCCACTTAATAGTTTCACATGTGTTTTGAGCAATCTGTACTTCACACTCGGGCGTTTCTGCTTAAGCCGGGGTGTTACAACTTGCTAAAACCGCCTAATCCTTCATCAATCTAAAGATTACCTTACTTAATCATCTTTCTTTACTCCAACGAAAGCTTTTACCTATATTACACATCGTCATCCGTCAGCTAAATCACTCACTTACTTTCTACATTCATCGTCTCTCATATACTGTAATCATGAATCAAAACTCTAGAAACCTGCAATTCAAGTATCCTCATAACTTGTTTCCGTATCTCATCACAAGCTCTGCACATCCAGAGTATGACAACATTATCGGGACGATAACTTGAATTAGTTTCTTTAATCTACTGACAACTGATCATGATGTATATCCCCAAACCCTCAATGACTTTTGGAAGAATGCTTCGATCCAATATGTAGATGATGACAGAACGCCAATGTTTATCAAAACAAAGGTAGGTCACACAGAGGTATTTGTCTCATCTTCACTCCTTTAACAATATTCGGAATTGAATGATGATGATTTTCCTATTAAAATTGTTGCACAGACTCTGAAGTCTGAACTCATTGATAGAGGGTATTTGGGTTCTACCCAAAAGGCTACCCTTTACAAAAACATATTTCCCTCTCCAATGAAGTTCCTTTTTCAAACTCTACTTTAGTATATTTCATGCAAAACCACTAGACGGAATGAATTTCCATTGAGTGTTCAAAATCTGTCCTATTCCATTCTAACTAGTGAGGACTACTACTTTTCGAAATCATTTTTTAATTACTCGGTTTCAAATGTAAAAGCAATGATTGCACCAAAAGGAAAAACCTTTTTAATGTTTCCAAGAATTGTAATGGTATACCTTATGAAGGTATTACCAAACTCATATTTGATCCAACGATTACCTGTTAAAAGTCAAAGTCCCATCAATGAAATATTTGTGAGAATGTATGATTCCAAATCATCAACTTTGGTTGATGAGGAGGAACCTTCACACACTACTGCTGCTTCGGCACCAGCAGTTACAGATGAGCCTACTGCTCTAGGTGATCAAGGTACTCAACCTAGTACCTTGAAACCCACACCTACTGTCACACCCAATGTAAGGCGGAAATGTCGGGGTGCGAACTGATTGTTCACGGCTCACAAGATACTATCATGCAAATTTCAAAATGACAATATCTAATTAATTTATTTAAATAAACAATTTACATTTAAGTAAATCAAATATAATGAAATTACAAAATGATATCAAATAATTCTTGTATAATTTTTTATATCCTAAAAGCCTTCTCTAAGTGATCTTCATCTTAATAAACAATCCTACCTACAAATGCGTACAAAATATATATTTTTGTCAACACGAGGTTGATTTAGAAAATCACCAGTTTTAATTACAATATAATAATAAAAGAAAACTACACAAACTGTTATCTATGAGCATAACCAATCAAACCATAGCATATAAATATTTCAAACAAATAATAATATGTGGGCTAAACCGTTGCCATGCGAATCGGGCATTGGTTACCATAGTTGGGTTGTCGGTGAAACCATTGTCATGCAATCGGACGTCGTCCACTACGACATGATGTGATAGATTATAATGATGGACCTCTTCGAATGCGATGAACAAACACATCAACAAATAGCAAGTAGCGGGTTATCATTCAATTGATACACAACACAAATATCAACAGTTTGAATTTGATAGTATGACGTAAAAATGTAATTTGATAAAAGGTACACATAAGTCCCCAAAATGTTTTAAAAGTAGTAAAATAGGGGAACGATTACTCACCGAACTAGATGCACAAAATACAAGTGATTTTGTGAGAAAGTTAAGACCTTCGGGATTAACCATCAAGGATTCCTAGTTGTAAAATATAAAAGTATGAGTTATTTGTTTGTGATATGACACGAATAATAAATTTAGGATTTCAATGTGATTTGAGTTATGTTTGGATTATAACATTATTGATTGAACGATTGATTTCTATACTGATTATTATTGCAAAGATTAATATTATTGACTATCATGTATTTATAAAATGAGTATTTTTATTATTTATAAAATATCATTGATTTATACTTGATAAAATAAATAATTAAACAAAATAAATAAATTTAATATCAAATATACTTATAATAATAATATCTAAATAAATAATTAAATTTACAAATTAAATAAACTTATATGATTAAAGATACATTGGGATATAATATTTCAGTAAATATGATATAAATATGTAAATAAATAATTGTAACATAAACGTTTTTAAATGAATAATTATAATAATAATATTTAGATAAAAATGAATTTTGAATCGTTAACAAAGTTTAATGATAAAAATAAATCAAACTCGTTTTAAATACGTTTTTTATATTTTTGTTTAACAAAATAATACATATATATATAACATATATATATATACGTAACGAATTTGTTAAGTCATTCAACAATGTGAAAACGTGAATTAAAAGTGTTGGGTTTCAATAAAATAAGGTGCTGGGTTTTAACAAGATTATCAAAGTCATATAAACCCATTTATATGAAAAATGCAGCGGATTAATTAGTTTAAAATCTTGTTAAATTGATTAATATAAAACCCCTTTTATATGTAAAACCCAAGCCCCGGATCCAAATACGAATTACATGCATACTAAAACCAACATCCATAGGGGGTTCATGTAATACAACCTTTCAAGATGCAAAAGGATGAAGGAGATGACGGTATGAACAACAAGTCTTCAACGGAGAAGAACCTCAAGCTTGTATACCCTTCCAAGCCTTCAACAAACACCTTGTATGCTAGGATTTGATCTTAGAAAACCCTTCTTGTTCTTGATCTTCCTTGGCCGAAAATGGTGGAAGAAAAAGAGAGAGAGAGTTTTTGCTTCTTGTGTGTGTGAGAGAGAAAGTGAGTTAAACAATAACTCTTCCACCAACTAGAATACTTGCATGTCTTGGTAAATAAAAAATGTAATAAAGACAAGAGAGAGAGGGGGGAAAAGGGTGACCTACTTTTAGTTTCCCTCCAACAAATTCAAATGTCAAGTATTATTATTTGTTACTTATGTGACATGACTTTTATGTTTGTTGTTTAACCAACTTAAACAACAACATAAAATACTTTCTCTCAAAATATAAATTAACCATATAATTTATTTATTACACAAGTGCAAATATCTAGAAATCCATTTCTAAATATTCTAAGTGTTGATATTTATTTATTAGATCATATCTTAAATAAATATCATGGTGTTTGTCTAGCTTGTTATTGGGTATGACCCGACTTGGATCATAACGTACTAGCCACATCAACTCTAATATGTGTCTTGGGCAGATCGATTCCTACAATCTCCCACTTGCACAAGATACATAGAAGATTGATGCAAGTAGCAAATACCGCCTAACAACGGTTTACTACCCCTAATACGTATGACGAAGTGCCATTCAATAACATCATCCCCTTCAAGTCCCTTACTTGAAATGATTTAGGTGAAACTATCATTTATCCTTTTGCCACAAATGTCATGTTATATCCAGAGACACAGAGTGATCATTCTCTGTTGATTTAACTTTTAAGGCCTTAGACATTTAACTCTCAACGAATAAGAGGGACAAATCCCCTATTGACTACATACGTCTCTCACTATCACCTTGAACTACACTTGAGCCCAGCCTTATGTACTGACATGTTTCAGAGCAGCGAGGAACTAGGTCAAAGTAAAATAGTCGATGAATATCAAGACCCAATATGTATCTCAAGTCGGAGGATAATATGATGTTCGCCTTTTGTCACACCCCTGTCTAAGGCCTAGGAGCGTGACCCAACAGTTGGTATCAATATTGTAAATAAATCAGAGTTGCGTTAATTTGCGGAAGACTTATAAAACTTTAAGGATCAAAACACAACTTTTATATATACATTTAAAGACGGGATTATAAAATACCCGTTTAGAGTTGTTAACAAAAGATTACTTGTTTATGTTTACAAACCACCATTTATATTCATAAAAAATAAAATCCGAGCCATCGGATATATAAGCACTTCGTCACTCCAAGTGCTAACTTGTTCACCTGCAAAATGTAAAAAAATACGTCAGCAACGAATGCTGGTGAACATGCTGACCCAAAATAATTTCTTTTACTTTATTACCCCTCAAGACTACGCCTGCCTCGGCCCAACGTGGCTTAGGAATAATAAAGTCAAATAACACATTATAAACTAGAGCCTCTACTCTAGGTCACCTCAGCAAACACCACAGCGTTCGACTTAGTTAAGTACCCGTAAATATACACATAAGGTCGTACTCCCTACAGGAGAGCGTCCTACGACCAAGGGTGGTGCGATCATGCACATACATCGCATAGTACCACCTATGTAAGGATCCAGACATACGTATACCACATCCTGAGGGCTAGGTTTATACTCATAGTTATAACGGTTTTAGGAACACATAGTTCCTTGTAAACAATTTCATATAACAAGTTGACTCATTTAAAAACAAGTTTAAAAGTTTGAGGGCGTATTCACCTTGTTTCTTTAGGATCGGCTTCACTCACCGTCCAAGGGTCTTTCCCTTTCTTTATCTCGCACCTATAGTACGAGTATTAATTTTTGTTAGTCGGATACATGATCTGGCTTAAGACCTTTAGTCTCATCTCAATCCTCGATTGAACCTTTAGTTCAATTCTTTTACTTTAAAACCTTTAGTTTTAAAAGTAAATTATAAACCTTTAGTTTATATTCAAAACCCGACGTTTCTTCTTCACCAAGAAACGTAATCATTTTCTTTTATTATTTAAGAATCCTCATTATTCTTTAAATAATATTTTCATAACAAAAAATATATACATATATATACTTACACACATATATACGTATTCACATTATTCAATATTCATTCATATCTTTGTTATGTTTTCTTTTCATCTATCGAGGTATCGAGTATAACCTCGACTTAAGGACAAAGCCTTGAATATAATATTAAATTATATTGAATTCGTTATTATGCTGAACCTCGTTGGCGTATAGAAACCCTAGGGACTCGAGCAGCACTTCAACGCCGCTTGATCTTCTTGATCGTCAGACCTCAATTCTCGACAACACGCTTATCGAGATTCATTGCCATTTCCAACAATCACCGTCTTGGTATGTGGGTGGAGGGTAGCACAAAACTTAAGGAAACGTTGGTACACAAACGAAAGATTCGAGGCACGCTTATCGAGGAAATCGTTTATATGATTTGTCGGGATTTTAGAGAGAGGTAGGAGCTGATTTTGGGATGCTTGGAATAAGATCCCATGCTCGCTATTTATAGGCGATTTTTCGGACCCCATCGCACTACGCGATAGGTTCCTGGTCAGGCGTATCACGTACCGCGATATAGACCTGATGACGCAGAGGTGTAGGCCTGCCACGTGTCGACACGTGGCAGACGCCGCTCCACGTGGCAACACGTGGCGGCAGTGTTGCCACGTGGTGACACGTGGCAGCACATGGTACCACCGTGTGCCACGTGGCACACGTGTCACACATTGTCAGACACCCCATCGCGGTACGCGATGGGAGTCTCTTCTGACTCATCGCATAGCGCGATGAGTCAGGAAAATAGATTTTTCATTTTTAACCCTCAAGTTTAGAATTTGGCAATTTTAGTCCCTAGACTTTGGAAAGTTGATACTTTGAACTCAAAATTTTCACGATGTTACATCCTCCCCACCTTGAAATAAATCTCGTCCTCGAGATTGCTTTACAAGAATAGTTGGGGGTATTTCTTTCTCACTTCCGATTCGGGTTCCCAAGTATATTCGGGCCCTCTACGTGAGTCCCATTTTACTTTCACTATTTTCAAAGTTCTTCTTTTTAATTTCTTTGTTTTCGAATCTTCAATTTTAATTGAACGTTCTACGAATTTTTAGTTCTCATTAATTTCAACGTCTTTTAATGGCATTTCCAAAGATTCATATGTCAAACACTTACGTAGATTCGAAGCACGGAATACATCATGTATCCCTTGCATTTCCTCGGGCAATCGCAAACGATATGCAACAGTGCCGATTCGTTCAAGTACCTCAAAAGGTCCAACGAATCGAGGACTTAACTTTCCTTTCTTACCGAAGCGAACTACGCCTTTCCAAGACGAGACTTTCAATAACACTTTGTCACCGACATTGAATTCTAATGGCTTACGGCGGACATCGGCGTAACTCTTTTGACGATCACGCGCCGTCTTAAGTCGTTATCGAATTTGAAGGACTTTTTCGGTGGTTTCTTGGACTATCTCGGGTCCAGACAATTGGTTGTCTCCAGTTTCAGACCAACACACGGGCGTCCTACACTTACGACCATACAACGCCTCGAACGGTGCGGTTTGAATACTTGCGTGATAACTATTATTGTACGAAAATTCCATTAGAGGTAAGTGGTCGTCCCAACTTTCTCCTAGATCGATCACACAAGCGCGGAGCATATCTTCCAATGTTTGAATAGTCCTTTCGCTTTGCCCATCGGTTTGTGGATGATAGGAGGTACTAAGGTTCAATTTTGTACCAAGAGCTTGTTGGAAACTTTTCCAGAAATGAGATGTAAAAACGACTGTCTCGATCATATATTATAGATAGCGGTACTCCATGCAAAGCCACAATGGTTTTTGCATAGATACATGCTAATCTATCCATAGAGTACGACTCATTGATGGGTATAAAATGTGCAGATTTCGTCAAACGGTCCACAATTACCCATATAGCATTATGTTGTCTAGTCGTCTTTGGGAGTTTGGTAACGAAATCCATAGTTATTAACTCCCACTTCCATACAGGAAGTTCGGGTTGCTGAAGCAATCCTGAAGGCTTTTGATGTTCAGCCTTGACTTTTAAACAAGTCAAACATTTCGCAACATGCGAAGCGACATCCCTTTTCATCCCATTCCACCAATAGTTTGTCTTAAGATTATGATACATCTTATCACTTCCCGGATGCATCATGTATTTCGACTTATGAGATTCATTCAAAATTTTCTCATGCAAGCCTCCAACGATTGGTACCCAAATTCTATTACCGAGTCTAAGGATACCGTCGTCACCTTTGATTAACGAGTCAATGGTGCCATTACGCTTTTCGTCGGAGATTTGGTTTTCATTGATAGCTTGAGTTTGAGTTAACTTGATTTGTTCGATGAGATCTATTTGAAGTTCTAGACGTAACGCTCAAACTCTTTTTGGTTTCTCGTGTTCTTTACGACTTAGGGCATCAGCCACAACGTTGGTTTTACCTTCGTGATAAATGATCTCACAGTCGTAATCATTGAGCGTTTCCATCCATCGCCATTGGCGCATGTTGAGCTCTTTTTTAACAAATATATGTTTTAAACACTTATGATCAGTGTACACGGTAAATCTAACTCCATAGAGATAGTGCCTCTATATCTTAATCGCAAAGATTATGGCACCCAATTCTAGATCGTGAGTCGTGTAATTCTTTTCGTGTACTTTGAGTTGACGAGAAGCATAAGCAATTACTTTCTTGCGTTGCATTAGTACGCATCCCAAACCCAAATGAGATGCGTCACTAAATACCACAAAATCCTCAGTACCTTCTGGCAAAGCCAAGATAGGTGCTTGGGTGAGCTTTTGTTTAAGTATATCGAACGCCTCTTGTTGCTTCGTTCCCCATTCATACTTGATGTTCTTACGAGTCAAATAAGTTAAGGGAACGGCGATACGAGAAAAGTTCTCGATGAACCTACGGTAGTAGCCGGCCAAACCTAAGAAACTTCTACTTTCGGTTGGCGACTTTGGGACCTCCCACTTAGAGATAGCTTCAATCTTAGCGGGGTCCACTTGAATACCGTTAACGTTAATAATGTGACCAAGAAATTGCACCTCGTGCAACCAGAACTCGCATTTTGAGAACTTGGCGTACAACTTCTCAGTTCTAAGGATCTCAAGCAAAGTACGAAGATGAATTTCATGATCAGCCTTGGACTTAGAGTAAATAAGTATATCATCAATGAATACGATAACAAATTTATCCAAGTAAGGCTTGCATATTCGGTTCATCATGTCCATGAATGCAGCCGGAGCATTGGTAAGTCCAAACGGCATAACCGTGAACTCATAATGTCCATACCTTGTTCGCAACGCGGTCTTTGGAATGTCTTCGGATTGAAACTTGAGTTGATGATAGCCGGAACGAAGATCGATTTTAGAAAAGAAGCTAGCACCTTGAAGTTGATCGAAAAGGTCATCAATACGAGGGAGTGGATATCGGTTTTTTGGTTGTGACTTTGTTTAATGCACGATAATCGATACACATTCGCATAGAACCATCCTTCTTCTTGACGAATAGAATTGGCGCTCCCCAAGGCAACGAACTTGGTCGAATGAAACCTTTTTCCAAAAGCTCATCGAGTTGTTTCTTCAACTCTTTCATTTCGGGCGGCGCTAAACGATACGGAGCTTTTGCAATCGGAGCAGTACCGGGAATAAGATCGATCCTAAACTCTACTTCACGATCGGGAGGGATTCCAGGAAGTTCATCAGGAAAGACGTCAGAAAAGTTAGAAACGATAGGGACGTCTTTGATTTCTTTTGGATTTGATTCTTCAGTGACGTAGGCCATGAATGCGAGGCATCCTTGATTCAAACATTTGTTAGCCCTAATCATAGAAATTATGCTAACTTGGCCAGCGTCTTTGTCCCCTTCAATTCGAATGTTCGTTTATCGGGGTCTTGAAGTTCAACAGTTTTGCTATTGCAGATGATACGAGCATGGTTATCAGATAACCAATCCATACCAAGTACAATATCAAAACCAGCCAGACTCATGGGTAACAAACAAATAGGCAGAATATAACCAGCTAGAAATATTTTTCCGTTTTCAAGGGCTTCGGAGATCTTAACAATTTCGCCACTAGCAGTCTCGACGCTTAGAGTTTTATCTAATTTTATTAATGGTTCGTTTAATAGACTACAAAAATTATAATCTATAAAACTTAAATTTGCACCCGAATCAAATAAAACTCTAGCATAGGTGTCGTTGACTAGAAAAGTACCGGTTATGGTTTCCGGCACATCAGCGGCCTTCTTTGTGTCGAGCACGAAGACTCCAGCGTTTCCTTTCTTGTTCTGGCCACTTCCACCCGCACCACTAGTAGCAGGCTTATTCTTTGGGCACTCGAAACTTAAATTGCCCATCTCCTTGCAGTTAAAGCAAGTCATCCTCTTCTTCCAACAGTTAGCAGCATCATGTCCCGTACGATTACAGGACTCGCAGACTTTAGGAGACGGGGCGAAATTGCATCGGCCCTTATGATATCTCCTACAAGTATTACATGACGTAGAATTGTTTCGGTTTATGCCTTTTCTTCTAAAGTTGGAACCTCCTCTAGTTCTCCCTTGCGGAGTTGTTGTTGTTACCTTCTTATCTTCTTCTTTGTTGCGGACTAAGCCGCCCATCAAATAACCGGCTAACTCCATAGCAGAGTCAGCGGTTTGAGGTAGATGAGATCTTACCATGTCGCGGATTTCCCGCGGAAGTCCCCAAATGTATCGGGTGACTTTGCTGGATTCCGGACTCACCAGCTGTGGCACTAAACGACAATACTCGAGGAACTTAGTATTGTACTCACGAAGATTTGTCCCCACGACCTTATGATTAAGAAACTTTGTTTGGACTTGGTCGGTCTCGCGCATCGGACAAAACTTCCCCATCACCATGGCTTTAAACTCATCCCATGTCAAACTATACATTTTGTCTCTTCCCTAACTCATCAACAGCGCATTCCACCACTCGTGCGCTTCACCTTTAAACATGAGAGCGGAGTATTGATATTTCTACTCCTCGGAACACTTGCTTGAGATAACAAGAGTTTCCATCTCTTCAAGCCACCTCACGGTTGTGATGGATCCTTTGTCACCATGGAATTCTTTCGGTCCATAGTACTTAAAATCTTTGAATGTACACCCACTCACTTTTAACTTCTTAAACTTTTGCCTAACACCTTCATCGGCATTAGAACCATGATCGCTCTCTTCATCACGGAATGGTTTAGGAATAGATTTAACGGATTTCGATGGATGAACGTAAGGGTTAACAGTTCGGGAATGTCTAGATTGTCGAGATTGAGATCTAAACGCGGATTCTTCCCTAACAGCATCTTTAATCATCTTTTGGATATTGTTCATGTATTTCTCGGAAATTTCTTCCTCTCGCTCGTTCTCAGGGCCTTTCCCCTTTTCTCTCATTTCTTTTTCTTTTCGAGCGTTATCATTATTGTTACTTTGTTCAGGCATTTTCTTTTTCTTTATCAATTTGGTCTGAAAGTTTAACAACATTTCTTTTTATTCAACACACATTTTTATTTATTCACATTTATATATATTACATGGATATATATATATTTCATATTACACATAAGTATAAATATCGTTTCAACGATATATATATTTTGCCCTATCATTACATAAGAACGTTTCACACGTTCTTTTATTCATACTTATGTTACACATAACAGACAAGGTCCTATTATACAAACAACTTCATGTTGCATCTTTTTCCACCATCTCTAAACTTTCATAAACTTCTTCATGACTTTCGTCAATTTGTTGCATTTGTGAAGAATTTTCTCCCCCATTGTCTTCTTCTTCTTTCCTTCCACATGCACTTTCTTCCTCCAATCATCGATTTCACGTAGAGCGCGGTCCAAGTGCTCTTCATATGATTGTGGGATTACATTGGGGTATCCATATTGTGGAGGTGGGTCACGGTAACCCAGTGTCACCATTTCGTAATGGTTCCTCGGTTCTGGATACGGAACATAATCCATGTTGGATGAAAGGTAGAGGTAGGTCTTGGCAGCTTGGTTCTGCTCTCGGATCTCGTCAGCTTGCTCTTGAATTGACGGAATTTCTCCTTGGAATGGTGGGAAGCTTGATGAAGCTTGATTCCTAAGTTTCTCAAGATGTTGGACATATGGATCCACAGAGCCATAGCTTGCATTTTGGGAAGTGAGTGATCCTTCCATTGGGCTTGCCATTTCGTTGGGATTCTCAGGATACTCTTCTTCCGTTTCTTCTTCAGACTCTTCCTCGGGTTCTTCTTCTTCTTCGGGATCTTCCTCCTCTTCTGGTTCCTCTTCCTCTTCCGGTTCCTCCTCTTCTAGTTCATCTTCCTCCATGGGTTGTGTGGTTTCATTTTTTTTTTTGGGATCATCTGGAAAGTCTCAGAAGGCATCATTATTCTCATCTTGGGTCTACGGGATGGTCCTTCACCGTTGTTTGGTTGGGAATTAACTTCATTAAAGGTGGAACTTATGGCATGCCACTCTTGTTGTTCAGAAAGATATTTCATCCACTGGGAGGATGGTTGAGAGTTTGGTAGGTATTCAATTAGATAATATTGTGGTATCTCCGAGGGTTGGTAAGTTGGTACTTCGAAAGGTTGATACATCGGTAGGGTTGGTGGATGATAGCTTGAGTGTCTTGGTGGCTAAATTCCTTGTTTTGGTGGACTATCGGGAACATCTATTGGGTAGTGTCGACTTCCGGGGTAATACACAGGTTTGGTCAAGTCATGTTCCATATCTTGGTTGAAGTATGCTTCATAGTATCCATCACTCATATTGTCTTCGGGATAAGGTTCGGCGATTCCGGCCTCCTTTTCCTTGCGCACATAATTCTCCATATGAGCTATGAACGATATCTAATATTATGGGTGGTTTAGAATGTAGATTGGGAAAAAAAGGTTACCAGCCTATCTTATCCCTAAAACACATAAACAATTATTTCCTAAACTTGGATCGAAGCTTGGGTATTGTTTTATGATACCTAATTCGCTAAGATCGATGGCTCTGATACCAACCTGTCACACCCTCGTCTAAGGCCTAGGAGTGTGACCTAACAGTTGGTATCAATATTGTAAATAAATCAGAGTTGCGTTAATTTGCGGAAGACTTATAAAACTTTAAGGATCAAAACATAACTTTATATATACATTCAAAGATGGGATTATAAAATACCCATTTAGAGTTGTTAACAAAAGATTACTTGTTTATGTTTACAAACCACCATTTATATTCATACAAAATAAAATCCGAGCCATCTGATATATAAGCACTTCGTCACTCCAAGTGCTAAACTTGTTCACCTGCAAAATGTAAGAAAATATGTCAGCAACGAATGCTGGTGAACATGCTGACGCAAAATAATTTCTTTTACTTGATTACCCCTAGAGACTACGCCTGCCTCGGCCCAACATGTCTTAGGAATAATAAAGTCAAATAACACATTATAAACTAGAGCCTCTACTCTAGGTCACCTCAGCAAACACCGCAGCGTTCGACTTTGTTAAGTACCCGTAAATATACACATAAGGTCGTACTCCCAGTAGGAGAGCGTCTTATGACCAAGGGTGGTGCGATCATGCCCATACATCGCATAGTAACACCTATGTAAGGATCCAGACATACGTATACCACAGCCTGATGGCTAGGTTTATACCCATAGTTATAACGGTTTTAGGAACACATAGTTCCTTGTAAACAATTTCATATAACAAGTTGACTCATTTAAAAACAAGTTTAAAAGTTTGAGGGCGTATTCACCTTGTTTCTTTAGGATCGGCTTCACTCACCGTCCAAGGGTCTTTCCCTTTCTTTATCTCGCACCTATAGTACGAGTATAAATATTTGTTAGTCGGATACACGATCCGGCTTAAGACCTATAGTCTCATCTCAATCCTCGATTGAACCTTTTGATGTGAAAAAACGCGGCCTATTAAAAACCTAACCTAACTTAGACACTCTAGTTTTAAATTTTTAAATCTAGACTCTCCTAATGCTAGACCACTAGACAGGCAAGTGTACCTATCAACTGTATTAAAGCCTAATGAAGTCCGGATGTCGAACCCAAAGGACACTAGCGACACCTAAACTAGACTCTGACTAATAACTTAAATAAATTGATTTAATTGATTTTTGTGTTTTTTTTATTAAATATAAGCTAAATAATACTTAAACTAAACTGACACGAAAAAATAGAACTAGAAATCAAATAGGGTGAAACAACTACCTAGGCAAGGAATCCCACTAGTCAACTCGTAAACTTTCAGAATTGGATTTATGATTGGTACCGTATTCTAAAATTATGAAATTTAAGGAATAACTAAAGTAAGCTAGATCACCTCCTGGTCTCACCAACAATACCTAAGAACCCTAAATATCATGTAAGCTCAACGGTTTAATGGTTCAGATAACCTCCCGGTCTCACCTTACCTATCTATGCTAAGGTACGCAAAGATTAAATCACCTCCCAGTCTCTGTAATCACAAAACACCCTAAGGCGTAAAAAGGTATTTTTATTAAATTCGATTATAATTCAGATCTATAAGAATCTAACGGAATCTTGGGCAACTCACTCCCGTGCAATCACTACCCAAACCCACAATAGACCAAAACAGATGACAGTTAATTACCTCCCGGTCTCTCAAGTGGCAGAATACAAGGTATCTCTAAACTCTCAATTTCCGTTCCTATGGAATACATTAACTATAAATCATAAACCAGTTGTAAACACACGGTAAACAACCTAATATGCATCTATACATGAAAAACATTCACAAAGACGCATATGGAACAATAAATTGATAATAAATGTAACACCCCGTAACCGCAGCGGAAACGTAAACGGGATGCAACAGACACCTCTGATATCAACCATATTGTTTATAAAGAAAACTGAATACATTAATATACTTCAAATTACCTTATTTCATATTTCATTACTGTTTAGGTGATACACACATCATACAATATGATACATAATTCTATTTAATATAATGTATCCTAACATCCCACACGCAAATCTTACACACATCAAGCACTTAGCACGTAAACGATCACTTCATCTTAATTGTACCTGAAAAGCATGTGAGAAAACGGGTCAACTACGAATAGTTGGTGAGTTTCACAATTCGTGTAAACCATGATAAATCCATATCATAATATAATATTATCGATGTAATTATGCTGAGCCCACAAGTGAAACCTCTGACTATCCACATACAACCCCGTGGCATATTCCACCCACGAACCTGCCCCAAACCGCTATGTCTAACATTACATAGCAAAATATATATATAACAACAAAATAGACATGTGCAACTGGCTGGGAAACATCAGCAAATCCATGCCGGACCAGTTGGGTTTGTCAGACCAATAGTACTATCCACACTCTACCGGCTTTCAGTTAATCACTCGTGTTCCGGGGCCTTACAATGTTAGCAACTCAGACAATTACCATCTAGTACATTTTCGTACGATTCCCGTACAATAAAATATATATAAATACACGCAAATCCATGCGTCCAGTATGTACTTAAACATTTCAGTAGTAACATGCTTCCGCCCTGAGAAAATATTTAAAAACAATTCAGAAAAAGGGGCTCGTGAAACTCACCTTAGCACATGCAAGCAGGTAACAACAATTATTATCAGTTAACACGTCCAATCTGTAATATGATCCCTACGATCGTTATTATACAATTATAGTTTATATAATCTTTAACCGTGTTAACCAGTACATCTGGGGACACTTTTAACCCAGTACTGTACCCATTCCGGGGGCAATGTTAACCCAGAAACACTTCTCCGGACTCAGATTGTGATATCGTTTAGAGTTCAATAGTCAAAATTACTTATTAGTTTGTTTTCCCCGTTTTGCGTGCCTAGCACGGTTATCCGTTTTTACGTTTCAAAAATGAGTTTGGTCACATACGACCAGAAAATAGTGGTTGACTGATAATTTAATTAAAGATGTGAAATTAGAGCTCGGTTTAGATGCCCCGATTGGCCGCGGGACCCGTTTCCGTCTTTAGTGCACCGGAAACTGTTAAATCGGATAAAATTACTCAAATCATCCGAATTATTTTCGGATGATTTATTTTACTTGTTTAACTCAGTTATATGAAAATAGTTCATTTTTAGGGTTTTTATACACCGGTCAGCTCGTTTAGGCGAACTTTACCGGTTTACCGCGTTTTAAACCTTAAAAGTTTGTTTTTATTTTCTTTTTAGCACAAATAATTATCCGTTTTGTCTCGGATCTTGAGATTTTGCACAAATCACTTTTTGAAAGTGGGGAATTTTATAAAAATATTTCCAGAATTAATTTTTATATTTAAAATTTATTTATCTATTTTTAAACACCATTTAAACACTAAATATGTCGTAAATACCAAACGACCTTAGAAAAATCCCAAATTTTTCCTGGATGACCCCTGCCATCCACATAGACCCCTGTAATTTTTCCAGAACCAAAATATGTTTTTACATGCCATTTCACTAAAACCGAGCTAGAAAACCCTAGAACTCGTTTAACCGAAAAGCCTACTTAGACTTCTCCAACTGACCTAAAATTTTGTGTGTGACTTATACATGTTATAAAAATATTATCTAAAATTTTCCAGAATTTTTCATGATATTTAACTATTTTTCACCATTTTTAGCCAAAACCGAGCATTAAATTCACCAAATATTCATCATTTGTCCAAAAATTACCAAAATTTCACAGAACTCATATTTTCATATATCTAACACCTCTGTAAAATTTCATGACCTAACTCTAAACCCTCCACAATCTGTCCAAAAATCCATAACCGAACATAAACCGAATATACTTTTTGTTTTCCGCCACTACAAGCTACAAACTCGTCTTTCCGCCTTATCTACCACTAAATACAGAACCTACAACCAACATACCACAATACCAAGCAAGTTACACTCACGATCAAGCCTCTTACACTATAGTTTCGGTTATTGTTTCAAAACTAAAGTTTAAACCGTAAAAATTCGTTTTTGGTTCGTTTAACTCCTTTCTTGGACCAAGATCCCTTGTATAACCCGTATACATCACTTGATCATGCAAGAATCGGTTTTCAGCTTTGAAACCTCATTTTCTTGCAAATAAACTCAAGAAACGAAGATGGAAACGTATATAACTCGATTTTTACCTTGTTTCTCTTGCTAAAATTCCGGGTTTTTAGATGATCTTGTGGAGAGAATTGATGAATATGGATGATGTTTGTTAAAAAAAAATAACAAAGAAATGGGTATAACCCCCTTATGTCCGATCGGAACTCATGGAGGGGTGGGGTGGGACCCACCTTTTCATTCTTAGCCACTCATATGGATTTTGGAAATCCGGATAATGTTTTGGATAATCTGGTTCAGTTCGTTTTTCGGTTAAATGTTTAATTCGGCTTGAAACGAGGCTAAAACGGTCGTTTTCGGCATAAAAATGAAATTTATATAAAACCACTTTAAAAACTTAAACCATGACATTTATTAACTTAAAACATCATATTATTAATAATTGTGCATCTTTTTCGGCTTGATCGATCGTCTCTTGCTTGGTTTGGTATTAAAGGTTTCGTTTAACGTACCGACGTACCATTAAATCGAAATTCTTTTTCTGTACCGTACTTTACTTATCCCGATGCATTAATTCTTTGTAAAATCACTAAATATTATAGATATCGTCTATAATTGAACCCTCGATTCGTTCGGGTTTCAATAACTATCGATCGATTAATCGCATATTCAATACGATGAATTATATATTCACGTACAATCAATACAGTAAACCATGTATTCTCGTATAATTACTATGGTAATTCATGTACCCGACATTAAATATAACGTAACTATTGTCTACCGGTTAGGGTATGCCTGGTTTCGTCGGAATCGTTACAATAAATAAATACCAAATACGCATATGCATCACAACCAAATACAATAAAAACTTTACCAAAACATGAACCAATCAATAAATAATCTAAAACCAAAAGTAAAACGAGTCTAAAAAGTATTCATCCAACCCAGGCAGTATAACAGTTTAGCCAACCATAATAATCGATGAAACAAGAATAAAAAATATAGTTGAGCTACTAGCCTGTGAGCTTAAATTAATTGAGCTGCCTGGTAGCTTGCTTATTAATTCACTTTTTGAAGATATAGACTTGTTTTCTTTTTAACGTGCTAGCCTGCTTGGTAGCTTTCTCCAAATTGCCGTGAGTAAATTTGACGTGCTTGGATGTTTGCTTCACTAAAAACCTTTTCTTCGAATTGTTGTAACCCACAGCCGCACAACACCCTAGGGGTGCCCCCCCTTGTTGCGTATCTTCTCTCCCAGTAAGGTTCTTTCTCTCCTTTCTTTATTATCTTCTTTGCCGACTTATATCTTATTAATTCAACCTTTTCTGACTTGTTAAGCCCTGCGATTCAGCCTAAAATTATAAATAGGCCCGGGCAACTTAAATTGCAAAAAAATGAAAGTGACTTTATTTCTTGCTTCAAGTTCCACGTGACATTCACCAACATTCATTCTATTGATTTTACATATGTTGCCAAAGTCCACTGCTCATGTATTCTTATTTGTCAAATTTCAAACATGTTTAGAATCTAAATTAAGATAATGTATAATGCACCGATTAAAAATGAGTAGATAAAGTAAATCGGTCAATAGCTATTATTGTTGAGTTGATTTACTTGTATTTAGCTCGTTGTCTCTTGAAACGAATAAAATCAATATATGAACCAATTATGCCAATTATTCAATAAAAACAAACCAAAAGTTACTCAAAAGTGTAAGAGATATTCATATTATTTATATATAATTAAGCCCATATCACCTTTAGTTCAATTCTTTTACTTTAAAACCTGTAGTTTTAAAAGTAAATTATAAATCTTTAGTTTATATTCAAAACCCGACGTTTCTTCTTCTCCAAGAAACGTAATCATTTTCTTTTATTATTTAAAAATACTCATTATTCTTTAAATAATATTTTCATAACAAAGAATATATACATATATATACTTACACACATATATACGTATTCACATTATCAATATTCATTCATTTCTTTGTTATGATTCTTTTCATCTATCGAGGTATCGAGTATAACCTCGACTTAATGCCAAAGCCTTAAATATAATATTAAATTATATTGAATTCGTTATTATGCCGAACCTCGTTGGCGTATAGAAACCCTAGGGACTCGAGCAGCACTTCAACGCCGCTTGATCTTCTTGATCGTCAGACCTCAATTCTCGTTATTATACAATTATAGTTTATATAATCTTTAACCGTGTTAACTAGTACATCTGGGGACACTTTTAACCCAGTACTGTACCCATTCCGGGGGCAATGTTAACCCAGAAACACTTCTCCGAACTCAGATTGTGATATCGTTTAGAGTTCAATAGTCAAAATTACTTATTAGTTTGTTTTCCCCGTTTTGCGTGCCTAGCACGGTTATCCGTTTTTACGTTTCAAAAATGAGTTTGGTCACATACAACCCGAAAATAGTGGTTGACTGATAATTTAATTAAAGATGTGAAATTAGAGCTCGGTTTAGATGCCCCGATTGGCCGCGGGACCCGTTTCCGTCTTTAGTGCACCGAAACTGTTAAATCGGATAAAATTACTTAAATCATCCGAATTATTTTCGGATGATTTATTTTACTTGTTTAACTCAGTTATATGAAAATAGTTCATTTTTAGGGTTTTTATACACCGGTCAGCTCGTTTAGGCGAACTTTACCGGTTTACGCGTTTTAAACCTTAAAAGTTTGTTTTTATTTTCTTTTTAGCACAAATAATTATCCGTTTTGTCTCGGATCTTGAGATTTTGCACAAATCACTTTTTGAAAGTGGGGAATTTTATAAAAATATTTCCAGAATTAATTTTTATATTTAAAATTTATTTATCTATTTTTAAACACCATTTAAACACTAAATATGTCGTAAATACCAAACGACCTTAGAAAAATCCCAAATTTTTCCTGGATGACCCCTGCCATCCACATAGACCCCTGTAATTTTTCCAGAACCAAAATATGTTTTTACATGCCATTTCACTAAAACCGAGCTAGAAAACCCTAGAACTCGTTTAACCGAAAAGCCTACTTAGACTTCTCCAACTGACCTAAAATTTTGTGTGTGACTTATACATGTTATAAAAATCTTATCTGAAATTTTCCAGAATTTTTCATGATATTCAACTATTTTTCACCATTTTTAGCCAAAACCGAGCATTAAATTCACCAAATATTCATCCTTTGTCCAAAAATTACCAAAATTTCACAGAACTCATATTTTCATATATCTAACACCTCTGTAAAATTTCATGACCTAAATCTAAACCCTCCACAATCTGTCCAAAAATCCATAACCGAATATAAACCGAATATACCTTTTGTTTTCCGCCACTACAAGCTACAAACTCGTCTTTCCGCCTTATCTACCACTAAATACAGAACCTACAACCAACATACCACAATACCAAGCAAGTTACACTCACGATCAAGCCTCTTACACTATAGTTTCGGTTATTGTTTCAAAACTAAAGTTTAAACCGTAAAAATTCGTTTTTGGTTCGTTTAACTCCTTTCTTGGACCAAGATCCCTTGTATAACCCGTATACATCACTTGATCATGCAAGAATCGGTTTTCAGCTTTGAAACCTCATTTTCTTGCAAATAAACTCAAGAAACGAAGATGGAAACGTATATAACTCGATTTTTACCTTGTTTCTCTTGCTAAAATTCCGGGTTTTTAGATGATCTTGTGGAGAGAATTGATGAATATGGATGATGTTTGTTAAAAAAAAATAACAAAGAAATGGGTATAACCCCCTTATGTCCGATCGGAACTCATGGAGGGGTGGGGTGGGACCCACCTTTTCATTCTTAGCCACTCATATGGATTTTGGAAATCCGGATAATGTTTTGGATAATCTGGTTCAGTTCGTTTTTCGGTTAAATGTTTAATTCGGCTTGAAAGAGGCTAAAACGGTCGTTTTCGGCATAAAAATGAAATTTATATAAAACCACTTTAAAAACTTAAACCATGACATTTATTAACTTAAAACATCATATTATTAATAATTGTGCATCTTTTTCGGCTTGATCGATCGTCTCTTGCTTGGTTTGGTATTAAAGGTTTCGTTTAACGTACCGACGTACCATTAAATCGAAATTCTTTTTCTGTGCCGTACTTTACTTATCCCGATGCATTAATTCTTTGTAAAATCACTAAATATTATAGATATCGTCTATAATTGAACCCTCGATTCGTTCGGGTTTCAATAACTATCGATCGATTAATCGCATATTCAATACGATGAATTATATATTCACGTACAATCAATACAGTAAACCATGTATTCTCGTATAATTACTATGGTAATTCATGTACCCGACATTAAATATAACGTAACTATTGTCTACCGGTTAGGGTATGCCTGGTTTCGTCGGAATCGTTACAATAAATAAATACCAAATACGCATATGCATCACAACCAAATACAATAAAAACTTTACCAAAACATGAACCAATCAATAAATAATCTAAAACCAAAAGTAAAAGTAAAACGAGTCTAAAAAGTATTCATCCAACCCAGGCAGTATAACAGTTTAGCCAACCATAATAATCGATGAAACAAGAATAAAAAATATAGTTGAGCTACTAGCCTGTGAGCTTAAATTAATTGAGCTGCCTGGTAGCTTGCTTATTAATTCACTTTTTGAAGATATAGACTTGTTTTCTTTTTAACGTGCTAGCCTGCTTGGTAGCTTTCTCCAAATTGCCGTGAGTAAATTTGACGTGCTTGGATGTTTGCTTCACTAAAAACCTTTTCTTCGAATTGTTGTAACCCACAGCCGCACAACACCCTAGGGGTGCCCCCCCTTGTTGCGTATCTTCTCTCCCAGTAAGGTTCTTTCTCTCCTTTCTTTATTATCTTCTTTGCCGACTTATATCTTATTAATTCAACCTTTTCTGACTTGTTAAGCCCTGCGATTCAGCCTAAAATTATAAATAGGCCCGGGCAACTTAAATTGCAAAAAAATGAAAGTGACTTTATTTCTTGCTTCAAGTTCCACGTGACATTCACCAACATTCATTCTATTGATTTTACATATGTTGCCAAAGTCCACTGCTCATGTATTCTTATTTGTCAAATTTCAAACATGTTTAGAATCTAAATTAAGATAATGTATAATGCACCGATTAAAAATGAGTAGATAAAGTAAATCGGTCAGTAGCTATTATTGTTGAGTTGATTTACTTGTATTTAGCTCGTTGTCTCTTGAAACGAATAAAATCAATATATGAACCAATTATGCCAATTATTCAATAAAAACAAACCGAAAGTTACTCAAAAGTGTAAGAGATATTCATATTATTTATATATAATTAAGCCCATATCATCTTTAGTTCAATTCTTTTACTTTAAAACCTGTAGTTTTAAAAGTAAATTATAAACCTTTAGTTTATATTCAAAACCCGACGTTTCTTTTTCTCCAAAAAACGTAATCATTTTCTTTTATTATTTAAAAATACTCATTATTCTTTAAATAATATTTTCATAACAAAGAATATATACATATATATACTTACACACATATATACGTATTCACATTATCAATATTCATTCATTTCTTTGTTATGATTCTTTTCATCTATCGAGGTATCGAGTATAACCTCGACTTAAGGCCAAAGCCTTAAATATAATATTAAATTATATTGAATTCGTTATTATGCCGAACCTCGTTGGCGTATAGAAACCCTAGGGACTCGAGCAGCACTTCAACGCCGCTTGATCTTCTTGATCGTCAGACCTCAATTCTCGACAACACGCTTACCGATATTCATTGCCATTTCCAACAATCACCGTCTTGGTATGTGGGTGGAGGGTAGCACAAACTTTAAGGAAATGTTGGTACACAAACGAAAGATTCGAGGCACGCTTAACGAGGAAATCGTTTATATGATTTGTCGGGATTTTAGAGAGAGACTAGAGAGAGGTAGGAGCTGATTTTGGGATGCTTGGAATGAGATCCCATGGTCGCTATTTATAGGCGATTTTTGGGACCCCATCGCGCTACGCGATAGGTCCCTGGTCAGGCGTATCACGTATCGCGATATAGGCCTGATGATGCAGAGGTGTGGGCCTACCACGTGTCGACACGTGGCAGATGCCGCTCCACGTGGCGACACGTGGCGGCAGTGTTGCCACGTGGTGACACGTGGCTGCACATGGTGCCACCGTGTGCCACGTGACACACGTGTTCCACATTGTCAGACTTCCCATCGCGGTACGCGATGGGAGTCTCTTCTGACTCATCGCATAGCGCGATGAGTCAGGAAAATAGATTTTTTCATTTTTAACCCTCAAGTTTATAATTTGGCAATTTTAGTCCCTAGACTTTGGAAAGTTGATACTTTGAACTCGAAATTTTCACGATGTTACACCTTTACTCAAACTTACTTATGATCACAAATCACAAGGATTCCATGCAGTAAAATTTGAGGGCGGGTCATTCCAATATTTATCCCATAAATATCTATGAAACTTGGCAGCAACCCTTTTGCTATATTCATACCTTATGAATATCTACCAATCCATGTTCATAATAGTCTTACTTTCATATTTGTTCCTACAAGTATGATCGACTACAGACGTTTAGAATAATTCAATTATTCACGGATTTAGACATGCTAAAATGGATCATAACTCAAAAGTCATAATCATAAACCATAATCATATGAATGAGCCAAAATAACAATTGTTCCGATATCCAAATACAAAATAGATCAAATTCAATCACTAGAATATCGAAGTCCTAAGGCGCAAGTATGAACCTCATGCTTCGGCCTTTCAAGAAGCTTCGTGAGTGGATCCGCAATGTTTTGATCAGTGTGAACTTCGCGAATACATATCTTTCCATTTTCAACTTCATCCCTTATGTAGTTGAATCTCCGCTCAATGTGCCTAGTCTTTTTATGTGCACGGGGTTCCTTGATTTGAGCAATCGCACCCTCGTTGTCACAAAAGATTTCTAAAGGGTCCTGAACGGTACGGACTACCCCTAGATCGGCGACGAACTTTCTAATCCATGCAGCTTCTTGAGCTGCCAATGAGGCGGCGATGTATTCCGATTCAGTGGTGGACAAGGCTACCATGCCTTGTTTTGCGCTCTTCCAAGAGACAGCCCCACCATTTAGAACGAAGACATATCCCGATTGTGATCGAGAATCATCTCGATCAGTTTGGAAACACGCATCCGTGTAACCCTTTACAACGAGTTCCTCCTCACCAGAGCCATATATTAGAAACATATCTTTAGTCCTTTTAAGGTATTTCAATCTGCTCTTAACCGCCATCCAATGGCTACTTCCCGGATTTTGTTGGTATTGACTTGTCATGCTCAAAGCGCATGACACATCCGGTCTAGTGCAAATCATGGCATACATGATGGATCCTATAGCAGATGCATTGGGATTCCACTCATTTTGTCTTGCTCGTCTTTTGAGCTTGGACATTGAGAAACACTCAACATTGTTCCCCTTTGAATAGGTACCAAACCTTTCTTAGAGTTTTCCATCTTGAACATTTTCAAGATTTTGTCAATGTATGCACTTTGATTCAAACCTATCAACCGCCTTGATCTATCCCTATTGATCCTTATTCCCAGAATATAAGCGCGGCCTCACCAAATCCTTGATGGAAAAAACAGATTCCAAGCCAGGCTTTTACACCTTCCAAGGTTGGAATGTCATTTTCAAATAGTAATATGTCATCGACATATAATACCAGAAAGGTAATGATGCTCCCACTAGCTTTCTTATACACACAAGCTTCATCAGATGAATCCAAATTTTTTAACTTCATCATCAAAACGGTGATTCCAACTCCTAGATGCTTGCTTCAATCCATAGATTGATTTCTTCAACTTGCATACTTTATTAGGATGTTGTGGATCGACAAAACCTTCAGGCTGAACCATATAGACATCTTCTTCAAGGTGTCCAATTAGAAAAGCAGTTTTGACATCCATTTTCCATATCTCATATTCATAATATGCGGCTATAGCAAACAATATCCTTATAGACTTTAACATCGCCACGGGCGAGAAAGTTTCATCATAATCAACCCCTTGAGTTTGAGTGAAACCCTTTGCTACAAGTCTAGCTTTATAAGTATCCAAGTTTCCATGCATATTAGTTTTCTTCTTGAAAACCCACTTACTTCCAACCAGTTTGGAATTAAGAGGTGGAGCAACCAGATCCCATACTTGGTTGTCATGCATGGATTGCATCTCAACGTTCATGGCTTCCAGCCATTTATCACAATCAGATTGTGACATTGCATCTAGGTATGTGGTTGGTTCGTTAGAATCCACCACATAGCATCCATCCATGAAAAATCCATATCTTTCAGGTGGGGTGCTAATTCTACCAGATTTGCGAACGTTTTATGTGGGTTGATCAACCAATTGATCATTATCAACAACCTCTTATTGATCGCTAGTGTCAACCAAACATGTATCGGCTTGTGGTTCTCGATCCTCCTCGAGTTCCATAGTTCTATCAGTTCCTTCCATAAGGAACCTTCTTTCCAAGAACTTAGCCTTGCGAGCTATAAACACTTTATGCTCATTTGGATTGTAGAAATAATATCCCATCGAATCTTCGGGATATCCTACAAAGATACACTTAGTGGATCGGCTTTCAAGTTTGTCTAGGGTGTAGATCTTAGCGTAAGCCTCACAGCCCCATACCCTTAAATATGATAATGATGGAACCTTTCGATGCCATATCTCAAAAGGTTTCATTTCCATTTTCTTGGTTGGTGCCATATTTAAAATACGGGCAGCAGAGATCAGTGCGAAACCCCCAAAATGATAGAGGTAATGTGCTTCTAGCCATTATGGATCGAACCATATCCAATAAAGTTCGATTCCTCCTTTAAGACACACCATTATGTTGTGGTGTTCCAGGTGGAGTAAGTTGTGAGACAATCCCACAGCTCCTAAGATGTTCTAAGAACGCATCATTGAGGTATTCACCTCCTCTATCGGAATGTAGTACGTTGATTGTTTTGTTGAGTTGATTTTGTACTTCATTTTGGAAGAATTTGAACATTTCAAAGGCTTCATTTTTGTGTCTTAACAAGAACACATACCCATAGTAACTATAATCGTCGGTAAAGGTAATGAATTATCTTTCACCATTCCTTGTCATTGTCCTAAAAGGACCACATACATTCGAATGTATGATACCTAATAAGTCTTTCGCCCTTTCATTAGTTCCACTAAATGGTTCTTTGGTCATTTTTCCCAATAAACAAGATTCACATTCATCAAATGAATCATCACTTGTTTTCAAAAGACCATTATTTTGAAGTGTATGAATCCAATCCTTGTTTATGTGACCAAGGCGACAATGCCAAAGAAAAGTTTTACTCAAATCCAATTTGAGTCTTTTGGTGCTTGCTTGGTACAACGAGTTATCAATGAATGTATTATCATGAACCAATTCATAAATGCCATTAAACGGCATCGCTTTAAAATAAAAGACATCATTCATGAAAACATAAAGCCCATTGTCTACAAACTGAAATCATAACCAAATTGTCTTAATACAGAAACAGAGATAATATTCCTAGTCAAACTAGGAGAATATAGAATGTTTTTCAAAATAACTTCCAAGCCATTTGGAAGCTTCAAAACATAATCTCCGCGGGCTTGGACGTCAACCTTTGCTCCATTGCCCATGAAGAGACTTATATCTCCTTTCTTGAAATCATTTCTTCTTTTGAACCCCTGCAATGAATTGCATATATGAGTTCCACATCCGGTATCTAATACCCATGTGTTAGAAGAAACAATATTAAGATCAATATGGATCATGAAAGTTGTACCTGAGGTTTGCCCCGCATCCCTCTTAGCTTTCAACTCCTTGAGATAGGTCGGACAGTTTCTCATCCAGTGACCTATCTCCTCACAACCAAAACACGGATCCTCAGTGCTAACCTTTAGCTTCTTGGGTTTTGGTTCCGCCTTTGCCTTTCCATTGAACCCCTTCTTGACTTGCCCCTTACCCATGGCAACCTTTACCTTTGGTTCCGGGTGATGCCTTTTCTTCAAGCCACCATCATTGATCGCAAGAACGGGTAAAACCTTTTTACCCATGCCGGCTTCGGCTGTCTTAAGCATTGCGTGAAGCTCAACAATGCTTTTGTCCCATCCGTTCATGTTGTAGTTCATGACGAATGTCTCAAACCTTTTAGTTAGGCCGTTCAGGATCAAATCCGTGGCTAACTCTTTTGAGACGGGACAGTTAAGCCGTTCAAGCCGATCAATGTGGTTTTTCATCTTAAGCACATAAGATGACACGGATTGGGTTTCTTCCATATGACATGCATGAAGTGCTCGAACCGTTTCGAAGCGCTCCACCCTTGCTTGAATAAGGAACATTTCCTTAAGCTGGGTTATCATGTCATATGCCCCATGATTCTCGAAATCCTTTTGGATCTCGGGAATCATTGTTCCCAACATGAGGCAAGAAACTTGCACCGAATCCTCGTATTTTAACCAATCCGCATAGGCATCCAAGTTGTTGACATCGGGTTCATCGGGAATAGGATCATCTAAAATATAGGACTTCTTCTCTTGCTTGAGAACAATTCTCATGTTTCGATACCAGTCCATAAAGTTGTTAAAGTTTAGACGATCCTTGTCCTAAATGGATCTAAGTGATAGATTATGCACATGAGGGATAATAGCGTTCTGTTGATTGTTTGCGGCCATCTATAAAGAATTTAACAAAGTTCAATTTAGTATTTTCGATATCAATAAATTTTAATCTTTAATACCCTTTAATGTCTCCAAGACAATTATGGATTAAAATCTAGAATCCAACGTTTCATTCAAATAGTAGTTATGTGACCTTTATCCTACTATTCAAATTAACAAGGTAGTCAACGTTTGACAATTTCAACCCTTTGCAACTTCTAGTTTTATGGGATCGGTTAAACATCATATGTTTAGTTGGCATGTTTAATCCCATCAACACCTTTGAACGCCATGTGTCGGTGACCCTATTCACATGGTTTCAAATCAAGTCGTCTTACTTACACACACGTGTGAGTTTACAGATACAAGTGGTTAGGTGACCCTCATTCCAAAAGTATTGTAAAACCACCTTAAGATCACAAGTTTTCTTAAATGTGGTTAGGTGACCCTTACCCCACATCAAGGCTACTAGTGACTTAAGTGTCGTATAAAAGGATGGTGTTCAACTTGTTTTAAAAGGAATTTTAGTTTTTAAAATTCTAGATTGGAAAACTATATAATGTACCTTCCAATTGCATGCATTCAAATGTATGGTATCTTTGAAAACCAATTTTCAAGTTCCTTTTAATAAAACCCATTTTATTGTGAAATCATTAACCCTTAATAAAACCAATTTTATTACCTAATGATTTCTAAGGAACCAATTTTATGCAAGTTGTTGATATTAAGTTTGTTAATTATCGTTATCCAAATAAGATAAAACGAAATATAAATCAACCATTCTAGCAATAATAAACAACTACAAATTCATAATCATAGCCACCTAAGATGACAAAACTTGTTGACCGAAACAAGTGTGCCAAAAGGTCTCTCCTAAGGGACGAGAATCACACAAGGCATGTGTCGGTGAACTCCCACTTGATCCCGCATCCATATGCTTCAAGTGTCCACCTTGTGTTGTGACCTTCCCACTTTATTTGGGCTTCCAATTGGGCTCCAACTTCAGCTCCTTGCTTCCATGGGCCTCCAAGTTTGGGCTTCGGCCTTTGGGCTAAAATCCCATCTTGGACTATGAAGTCCATTAAGGCCCAAAATGTCACACCCCGTTAAGAGAATTGCGGAAGCGTAAAACGGAAATGCAACAGATACAACTGGTATCAAATACATTGTTCATAAAGAAACATTACTAACTAATTACAATTTATTACATCGTTCTAACATCTTTTACAAACTAGGTGATACAATTTAACCTGTTCTTCAATCACTTTACTTCTAACTCAAATGCCCACGACATCAATCAACAATCAAACACGTAACGCACAGGAAATTACTTCTCATATCTGATTACCTGAAAAGCATGTCAAACAGGTCAACTACGAATAGTTGGTGAGTTTCATAAGTTTTAACGAAATCAGTTCTGCGCACCATACAGTCATAGTTTGTATGTACGCGCGTATGTAAAAATATGTATTTACGGTTGTATAAATATGTACAGCCATATCCTTGTGTGTGCATATGCACACATGTAAGTTTATAATATAAATTCGAAATTTCGGTAAAATCGTGATTGTTTGTTCGTACTACCTGTTTCCAATTTCCGTGTTTAACCAACCACTGTGGACCCCCTTTCTCCCACAACGGTTCCACATAAACTCAACCACTGTGGACCCCCTTCCGCCCACAACGGTTCCGCGTTAACATCAACCACTGTGGTCCCCCTTCCACCCATAATGATTCCATGTAAACTCAAACATTATATAGTGTACACGCAAATAATTAGTATATTCTACACATAGTATTTCCTACGGCTAATCACATACCATGTATATAGACACATATACACATATAGTATTTATCACGTATCACAAAATACTGTGGCTCCCCATCCGCCCACAATACGCATAATCACATTATTTTCTTAACATTCATGTCATAATCAAGTTAGTTCGTTTAATAAGTTGCAGCAGAACTTGGCTCATAGGCCATACTCAACTTTAGTTTATAAGTTGCAGCAGAACTTGGCTCATAGGCCATACTCAACTTTAGTTTAGTAAGTTGCAACAGAACTTGGCTCATAGGCCATACTCAACTTTAGTTTAGTAAGTTGCAGCAGAACTTGGCTCATAGGCCATACTCAACTTTAGTTTATTACAATTGTGGCCCCCCTTCTGCCCACAACAGCCCCATAATAATCACAGACCACGTTATCCCCATGGCCATTACAGACCACGTTGTCTCCCAAATTAGTTATGTTTAACATTACATAACGTGTTTATATAAACATGCTGTCACGTGTAATTTCATTATGTTTTGCAATTCGTATTATCTCCACTCAATATATCAATCAACGATAATAATCATCTTTCATCAGCACGTAGTCAGTCATTATGTTTGAAGGGACTTTTCATATATAAATGTTCAGATATTTTATATCCTGATCCGTGTTTAGATAAATAACGTGTAAAAACATGCTTTCCACCCCAAAAGTTCGTAAAATAGTTTAAAGAGTGGGGTCATGAAACTTACGGTTTTGTAGGCACTCAGTGCGAGATCAGCACGGGGTTCGTTTCCCTTGCTATCACTTAGTCCCTATAGTCCATATTATAATAATATTAATATTTTAATATTATTATAATCTCAGTATTAAACTGGGCTGTATAACTAATCTGGGTATAGCTGGTACGCCCAGAAAGTGGTAATAGGCTTAGGCTGTGATGTTGTTTAATGTCTAATACTTAAAACCGAACTTGGCTCAGATTCTCGTTTTCCCAGCTGGGCCAAGTTGTTCGTTTACGCGTTCAGAAAACAATTATGGGAAAATAAGCTTGGGTAAATGTATTGGTTAATAAAATGATTAAGTTATAAAGAATGATCACATACTGGGGTACCGGATTAGCCTCGGGCTCCGTTTCCGTTTATTCAGTTTGATTTAAGAAGAAACGCGCACAATCTATCCGGATTGTCCAGATTTTTCATAGAAAAGTTCGTTTTTACTTAATTAGTCCAAAAATATGATTTTTGATCACTCTTGGTGTTTTGATATTCCCGCAGGTTCGTTAGCCGCGAACTTGCCGGTTTTTATAAAACTGAATTTGTTTAATCTTTAAATTAGCATAATGAATTAACCGTTAATCATTAAATAATGAAAATTTAGCCACTTATCAAATAAAATATGTAGATTTTTATAAAAATATTTCTGGAATTATTTAGTGATTTAATAATTTATAAAAATTCATTTTATCAGCTATATTTCGCCTGAAAATCGTCTGTTTATCCCAAACAATTTCCAAAAATTCCACAAAATTTCCTGAATACTCAAATCATGTCTCAAAACAACCTGTATCAATTCTAGAATGTAAAAAGCCTGTTCAATATTCTTTTCGGCCCAAATTTGGCTATAAAAATTCGCATGAACGCATATGTACAAAACACCCTTAGACTTCTCCAAATAATCTCAAAATTCATATGTGATCAAAATACATTAAATCTGAGTTCTCAGAAAAATTTCATAATTTTTGAAGTATTTTAGCTATTTTTTTTTCAAATAAACGTCCCAATTCGGTAATAAATTCGCCAAATATTATCGGATGGTCAAAGAATTACCAAATTTTAACAGGGACTCAATGACATGGTCCTTGATGTCCCTGAAAAATTTCAAGGTCTAATAATATGCACATCACAACCTTAACCTAAACAGCCCTTAAACGAGTGTTACGGGTTTACCTTGTCGGTTTTCGATGAGTTTTGCTAGCTTAAACGACTTTCCGGGTCTCGGGTTGCAATCTCAGTGTATCTACATATCATATAACATCAAACCAAGCATAAATAATCCATGTGACAGCCTTGATAATTAGGGTTTCGGTTTTGGGTTCAAACCGAACTTTCAAACCGTAAAAACGTTATATTCATGTTCTAATCCGCGTTTTTGACCGAAAAAGTATATGTTCCTGGTTTGTAAACATGTTTAACATCAAAACATGATTTTACTTGATTTTTATGATTTTTGGATGGTTAAACATGTTTAAAACTAATTAAGGATTAATTTTTCATGTTTAAACTATGTTAATTAAGTATGAAATCAATGAAAATTAGAGGGTTTACCTCAAAACTTTGGCTGAACTTGAAGAACACAGCTGAAGAAGGTCTGGTCTTTATGTTTAATGTATAAAATAGGTGGCTTATTCAAGAAGCTTTCAAGGTAATATATTTGGTAGAATAATGTAAGGGGGGCGACCGCAAGTATATAAGGCCCGTTGGGCCTCTTTTTGGCCCAATGGTGCCTCGGTTTTCATGCCACACATAAACGTCGGTCCAAAATTTAATTCGGGTTCGGTTTTTTGCAAGAAAACTAGTTCGAGTGCGAAAACCAGCGCGAAAACAAGTGTTTTTCAGCTTCTTTTTGTAAAATAAGAAAAACGTACTGACTCGTTGTAAAATTCCAAAATATTTTCACGGATTGCTTAGAACATGTCATATAAGTGTTTTATAAATCTTTTTCGGCTTAACGGATGCTACAATGCTCGTTTTGATATTAACGATTGCGTTTAAGCTTATAGCGTATCGATAAACGAAAACTTTTTCGTTTAAAGAGTTTTAAACGTATTGGGGCCTAAATATCAATATGTTAGCCTCTATAATATATATATAACTTGTATATGACCCCTCAGTATATATACGGGTCATAATTAGTATCGGTCGGTTACTCGTTTAAGCACTACGAATTAACTGATTTACGTTTACTTGTTACGTAATGAATATAGTAAACCTCATTTTGTCACGAATGTCACATATATCGCTTATAGATAGCACCCTGGGATATCCGGACCATAACCAGACCCGTTTGGTTATTCGTTTGTTCGTTACGCAATAAACGGTTAAACGCTTATTCGAGTTTGTAAGTACTAAGGTGTACTCGGTTTTGCCACGGATGTCACACAAAACCAAAACCGTAACTTTGTTGCTTCTTATTTTACAAAAAATATATCCTAATACATTTTTCTCTAGTAAAAGAAACACAACTAATCTACTTATTATTACAAACCAATATGAATGAATAAATAGATTACAAACCCAAATAAAATATATTACAACCAAATTGAATATTGAATAAATCACAACACAAACACACATCCAAACATAATGTCATGGCTAGGTTATGAAGATCCAAATGCACATCCAAATATGCAAGTATTACATCTCTAAATGGTTCCCCTTGAGAACCTCAAACTTTCGGCCAAGGATAAGAATACCGAAAGTTTCGGGTTTTGTCCAAACAAAACAACCAATCATCCAAATGACTTAATTCTTCAAGATTATCACATGCATGTAAAGTATAACCTTGAAGAACTAAGGGGTAACCAAAAGCCCCAAAAATTTTGGCCATATTGTGAACCACACCATAAAACCCGAAAATGTTTAGATCTATTGATGCATGTATCCGTATAAGCGGCTCTTGATGCCATTGTTGGGTTTTAACAAGACTATCAAAGTCATATAAACCCATTTATATGAAAAACGCAGCGGATTAATTAGTTTAAAATCTTGTTAAATTGATTAATATAAAACCCCTTTTATATGTACAACCCAAGCCCCGGATCCAAATACGAATTACATGCATACCAAAACCAACATCCATAGGGGGTTTATGTAATACAACCTTTCAAGATGCAAAAGGATGAAGGAGATGACGGTATGAATAGCAAGTCTTCAACGGAGAAGAACCTTAAGCTTGTATACCCTTCCAAGCCTTCAACAAACACCTTGTATGCTAGGATTTGATCTTAGAAAACCCTTCTTCTTGTTCTTGATCTTCCTTGGCCGAAAATGGTTGAAGAAAAAGAGATAGAGTTTTTTTGCTTCTTATGTGTGTGAGAGAGAAAGTGAGTTAAACAATAACTCTTCCACCAACTAGAATACTTGCATGTCTTGATAAATAACAAAAGTAATAAAGACAAGAGAGAGAGGGGGAAAAAGGGTGGCCCACTTTTAGTTTCCCTCCAACAAATTCAAATGTCAAGTATTATTATTTGTTACTTATGTGACATGGCTTTTATGTTTGTTGTTTAACCAACTTAAACAACAACATAAAATACTTTCTCTCAAAATATAAATTAACCATATAACTTATATATTACACAAGTGAAAATATCCAGAAACCCATTTCTAAATATTCTAAGTGTTGATATTTATTTATTAGATCATATCTTAAATAAATATCATGGTGTTTGTCTAGCTTGTTATTGGGTATGACCCGACTTGGATCATAACGTACTAGACACATCAACTCTAATATGTGTCTTGGGTAGACCGATTCCTACATAAGATTTATTATTAATATACTTATAACACGCGCACACACACACACACATATATGAAAAATTGTGACGGGATTATTTGGCAAGAATGTAAACTCTAAGATGTCGGTTTTAATAAAATAATGTTTATTTGATATTTAATATTAATTATAATTAATTAATGAATCCTTTAAACCAATAAAACAACTAATAAAAATAGATAACAGGTTGCGGCTAAAACACGAACATAAACTAATACATGCTGGTTGTTATACTTCAATTCCTTTCAGGGTTTGGATCGTGAGGTCACAAAGGATGTGTAAACCAGTTTAATTGTAATATCATGAATTATAGATGGTATAACCCCAATATGCTATATACGGGTTTCGTTATTTGTATAAACCAGAGATCAAATAGATCGTGTAATCCAATATAAATATGTTGGTGTGATCATAATAGGTGTATGAACGATCTCCTAATATCAACTCTAAGTTTAGAATGTAAATTAAGCTTCAAGAAATAAAAATAGGTTGTGGGTTTGATCCAAACGGGTTTGGATCACAAGTTCGGTTACGGGTTAATGGGTATTATATAATATATTATACAGATTTGCAATTTAGTGCCTAGTGTTTAAGTGTGGATGCATAAATAGTTAAAACTTAAGTTTAGGGTAGAATATGTTTATTATTCAAAGTTATTTTTGGTAATGTATTAGATATCAAAAACAATAATAATAACTCAAAAAATGTGATGTTTTGATGATTAAAATAACCCGAAAACGAAAACGGGTCGAGTAACACGAATACATATTATAAATAAAAAAAACCGAGTTGTTACACCTACCACCAAAAAGTAAAAACTTCTAGGAAATCATGTTAGATCAAAATGTCTAATGCTAGGTCTTGTATGGTTTAAACGAGTTGCATTTGTTAGATCTATATGTTAAGGCGTATAAGTTCCAACGTATAAGACTTATATGGCGTATAATCCTATACGCCACAAACTTATATGGCCATAGGACATGTGTATAAATATGCTTGAACTTGTCATATTTTGTATGAATTCTGATTAATCTTTGGTAGAAAGATTATCACTTGCACTTGTATTGTTATTTGAATATAGTGATAATTACGGTAAGTTGACATGTGTTTAGTTCCTTTGCAATTATGTTTCCATCATATAGCATAGTATAGTAACACAAAAATATTCGGTCCGTATCGTATCGCAATTGCACGTATACGATGACATATTATGATCCGGATCCCAGTCTTTCAAGTGGTATCAGAGCTTAAGGCTCGTGTTTACTACTGAATTGAACACATCAAGTTATAACAATTTGAAGATTTGCAAGTCAGAGTTTATCAACGAAACTTATTCTTCAATTAAACACTCATTTATGGTTCAAAATCAAATTCATCTTAGTGACATGTTCGTAATCACCTATTGATCATTTCTGCAAGAGTTAAACATAAAAATCAAGAAGATTCATCATGTTTCAGATCATGAATTGTTCACAGTTTCTATCAGCGTATAAGTCTTTGCGGATAAACGTATAAGTGTGTTACCCCGTATAAGTGTTCTCCGTATATCACATTTGCCATATAGGATCTTCATCAGCGTATATGTTCATCTGAGCCGCATAAGTCTGTTGATCCGTATAAGTGTGCTCAACGTATAAGATCATGTTAAAGTGTATATGTTTTAACACGTATAAGTCATTTAAAAGCATATAAGACTTATATGCCGTATAACCTTTATACTCCGTATAAGACTTACCCGTTTTAAATACTTATACGCTATTAACACTTACATGCTTAACCTACTTATACGCCATATCTGTTGTTCTTCATGATTTTCATGAAATTATGGAGGAAATGAATGCTTTCGTGTCACAACCTTCGGTAATACTTCAGAACATCAATTTAGAGAATGAGATGTGCACGTCTAGTAAGCCACCTAAGCTTTTGAGAGTGGTGGATTATCCGAGTTGGGCGGATAAATATGAGACATATGTTCAAGCTGTTAATTACGAAGCATGGGAAATGGTCGATGTGGAGTATATTTTTCCACGTAATATGAATGGTACTAGCTATCGTTTATCCCAAATTCTTGAGGGTGAAAGAGCAAGATTTCTTCAAGAAAAGAAAATGATGAATCTTTTTCAACAAGCTATTAAGTCTGAGATTTTCCAACTGTTACAGCACAATGGTTCGTGTCACTCGATCTGGGAAGCTTTACTTAACAAGGACAAAGGGAATCCAGATATGAGGAAGTCTAAAATGGCTCTGTTGAGAAAAGAATTTGATATCTTCACCATGGTTAAAGGGAATCAATGGCACAATTAATTGAGAGATATTGCCATATGGTTAATGAAATGAAGAGATTGGGCATTGAGAAGCAAGAGTATGAGTATATTGATAAACTTGTTGATTCTCTATCTGACGATTGTGAGACATTCATCATGATTCAACACTCAAACTCGATTGCATACGCTAGGTTGAATCTAGCTTGATTTATTGAAAAATTAGAAGCCCAAGAGCTCGAAGTCCGCAAGAAGCAGAAAATGAAGAGTACTTCGATAACTCAAGATATCGGGTTATACTTCAATTCGTCACAATCTGTGGTGGCTCCTATTCCAAAAATCCAAACTGCTTTTGTCATTAATAGTAGTTGTGGTGGTAGTTCACAACCAAGTCAATTTTAATCAACCAACATACCACACTACACAAACACCTACACTGGAACCAACTCTGCTCCTGATCAATCTTCAAAACCGACGAGTTCGTCATCCGATGTTATGCAATGTAACATAGTTGTTAACATCAAGAACATCAATGGACTTAATGCTGAGAATGTTCAAGAACATATGGCTTTTCTAGGATCCGTCCTCGGTTCATATGAATGTTTAATTATGGGGCGAATTGGTAACTATAACATGACTAAGGTGGATTATGATCAAATCGATCCTGAAGTCATAGAGATGTTGGATATTCGTTGATGCATGGCTAGTGTTGTCAGAAGAGCTTAAAGATTTAGGGAAATTACTGAAAATAATTGTCTTGATGGGACGACTTCAAAACTAGGATTTGACAATTCAAAGGTCTGATGTTTTCGCTGCAAGGAGAAAGGACATTTCAAAAGGAAATGTACTAATCAAGAAGTTGGTGAAAATAGTCCTAATCCATTTGGTAGGGACTACAATAGACTGGCCATTTATCATCAAAGCTCTCCTGCACCAGTTGAATCATCAAAGAAACATGAGGCCCCGTCATCAAAATCTTGTCATGCACAAATGGATGATGGTTTCAACTGGAACCCTATCATTCACAGGGAAAATGTAGCTGAGGTAATTGATGAGGATCAACAAGCTGGAGAACAGGTAAATTTTTTAAATGCAGGTGAAATAGTGGAAGATGTGGAAAATGATGCTAATGTAATTGATGATATCATAGAAGCTGATCTCATTGATGGTAAAAAGACTGAGTGTGATGGAATATGTGATGATCAAGAGGAGAACAACATTGAGGAAATGTCAAGTGATCTTGAGGAGACAGAATCTCTTGAATCTCATAAGAGTTTTAATTCAATTCCAACTGAATTTTTTAAATTATTTTTGCCACCTGTTGTGTTTGACAGTTTTGCAGGTTGGTTTAATGGAAAAGAAGTGCCTCATGGAAAAATTGATTTTGGAGTTGATGATGAAGATGAGACTGCAGATTCTGATGAAATTCAAGAGGCAGCAATGAATGAGGAAATAAGTGAAGCAACTTTGCTAGCTGAAGGTGTTCCAGCAGCAGATGATGATGTGAGAAATGAAGATGTTCCAAAAGCACCCATTCATCACGCTAACATGGTTGGGCAAGTAACATTTTCTACTCAAGAGGTTAAACATATTTGTCAGTCATATGATGAAAAAGAATTTGCTATTAACTCATTAATAACCGACTATAATATAATGCTTCATGATTATCAAAATATAAAAGAAGCATATGAAAAACTTCAAACATGTGAGAAAATCTTATGGGTGAAAATCTTACAAGATGTGAAAACAATTTCTATGCTTAAGCACACGGTTGAGGACAAACAGATTGCCATCAATAGGCATATTGATGAGAAAGCGGAACTTCAACTAATTAAAATCGAAACTAAAAGAGTTGAAACTAAACTAAAGAATTATTCCGCCTCATCATATGTCCTTGATCATATTGTTCCAAAAGAAGTTCCGAAATATCATGTTGTACCACCTCCTATCTGGAGCTCTTATGTTCCAAAAGAACATGAAGGGTTCTTTAAGGTGATGAATGTGGTGACCGGTTCACCACATATTGATTTTTCATCATCTCTTTCATGTGATGGGCAAGTTGTTAAGTCTTCTCACAGCTCTGAGTGTGAGAACGAGATGGGTAAGCAAGCTGCAGAATATGTGCTTTCTGAGGAAAAATCTAAAACTCAATCAAGTGATAGAGCTGGTAATCAAAGTTCTAAATTTGCTAAAACCAGTTTTTATTACAAAAGAAAAGAAAGAAAAGGTATTGGGTTCAAGGAGGTTAAATCCAATGGATTTAACAAAGATTCTATAAAACTGAATTGGTTTTCAAAAGATTGTTTTTGTTAAAGGTGAGATCTCTGAGGAACAAAAAGAGGCCATCTTTAGAAAATAATCTAATGATGAGTTTTATAGACTAGAGGCTGAAAGAGACCGGAAAGAGAATCAGGATCCTCCTGTTAACAAGTTTGTCGACAGGAGAAAATGCTTTTGTTGTTATGAGGAAGGCATTTGTTTTACTCATGCCCAAAAAGATTCTCTTGTACCCAAGATTAAAAGCATGAGGTAAACAAGAAACCACATGTGTGTTCTAAATCTGTAAAACCCACATTTGCACCCTAATAGATTTTAAAACTAGTTGTGGAAAAAGAACCAATCAAAATTAATTTCTAGGTTGGTGAATCTTCAAATATGTAGAAAATTAATGATGGTTTTTACAAGAAATCAAGTTCTGTTGGGTAGAACTGGTGGTAAAGGGTAAAATAAAAGACGAAAATAGTAAAACACCTATTGAACAAGTTGTTGAGTCTTCTAATAAACTTGTTAATCCAACTATTGAATAAGTTGTTGAGTCTGTTTCATCTAATTCATGTTCAATTGTTGAGTCGTTGTCTGATTCTGAATATGATGACTTTGAAGATGTTTTAAATGAAAAAATGAAACAACCCAAGACCAAGAAGGCTTGGGTTTCCTTGTTTCACTATTCACATACTTTTGTAGGGGCTTCAAAGGTCCAATGACTCACGTTGGATTATGGATAGTGAAGCCTCTCGACACATGATTGGAACTCTCCATTTACTGGAGAATGTCAAATCTATTCGGGGAGGTTATCTGGGATTTGCGGGAAATCAAGGTGGTCAGATAGTTGGTGAGGGTAAATTGTCAAATGGGAAGGTGATGTTTGAAAATGTAAACTACATCACTGAGTTGGAGAATAATCTATTGAGTATTTCACAAATCTGTGACAAAGGATTTTCTACTCACTTTACCAGTCAATATTGTTTGATTCTGAAGCCAGGATTCAAGATACCTGACGAATGGGTACTGATGAAGGCACCACAGGAGAACGATTTATATGTTCTAAATATGGGTGTGGCATCAACGACTCAGGGTACCGTTCAAAGTTTTGTCACCAAGGCATCAGAAAAGGAATCTGTGTTATGGCATCGACGGATGGGTCACATCAACATTCGTATTATGAACTATCTTGTTCACAACCAACTTGTTGAAGGAGTAAACATCAAAAGTTTTCATTTGAGTACCAATTGTTTGAGTTTTAAGAAGGGAAAACAAAAGAAGAAGTCTCACCCGACGAAGTCTATCAACTCAATATGCTTACATTTCGAGAGACTCCACATGGATTTATTTGGTCCCGTGAATGTCAAAAGTATCACCAGGGAACTTTATTGTTTGGTGGTACTGATGATTACTCACGCTTCTCGTGGGTGATGGTTCTTGAGTCGAAAAATGAAACCTTCGACAACTTAATGATTCTATTCAAGAAACTCGAGATGTTATATAATCTGCCAACTAGAAGAATCAGAAGCGGCAATGGTACCAAATTTAGGAACAACTGAATGCTTCAATATTGTGATGAGCGTGGAATCCTGCATGAATTTAGTTCACCCTATACTACACAATGGAATGGGGTCGCTGAACGAAAGAATATGACTTTGATTGAGACGACAAGGGCTATGTTGGCTGTCTCTAAACTACATGTTAGATTTTGGTCAGAATCAGTTGCCTCTGCTTGTAACACTCTCAACTGCGTTCTAACGGTAAAGAAGTTTGGCAAAACTTGTTTCGAGCTACTTAATCGTCGAACCAAATTTGAAGTGGCTTAAACCGTTTGGATCACAATGTACCGTTCTTGATCCTAATGATAAATTTGGTGCTAAGTCCATGGAGGTATTCTTTGTTGGTTATGCTAGTCCTTTACGATGGGTATTCATACCTAGCATTAACCGGATTGTGCAAGTGAAACACGTTGACTGTCAACGTTACGCTACTCCAATTCAACGAAAGGGTGATTCGTGGATGTTTGATTATGACAACCTATCGAGTTGTTTCTCATTTCCTGAAGAGGAAATCACTGATGAAGATGCCACACTGTTATTTCAACAACATTTAGGGGAAGGAATTAGTGAAGAAATTACACACAAGAAGTTCCAATCTTTACTGGTGACCCGACACCAAATGTTGATGATCTGTTTGAAGATACACTAGCTATACCATCCTTTAATGATGATGGTGAAGATCACGATGATGTGATTGAATCTTTGGTTCAACCAACACCTAATTCTAATGAAGTGGTTGGAGAAGAGAATGTCAATAATCTTCCAACCGACGTGGTGGTTCCTTATGAAGTTATTCCTCGAACAAGTCATATCACCCGGAAGAGAACATTATTGGTGAACTTAATACTGGAGTACAAACTAAAAATCAAATAGACTAGAGCCTTCGTTGTTACTATTCACAAGTTTCTCCTCTTGAAAATCGGTTCTCGTTAAAATGTTTCATATCGCAAATCGAACAAAAGACCTATAATCAAGCGTTGACAGAAGAAAGCTGGATCAATGCGATGCAGGAAGATTTATTATAGTTTGAGAAGTTGGGTGTGTGGAAACTTGTTAATCTACCTGATGACAAAAGGTGTATAAATACCAAATGGGTTTTCAAGTGTAAATGGGATGAAACTGGAATCATTGTCAGAAAAAAGCTCGATTGGTGGTTCTTGGAATTAATCGAAGGGAAGGTATCGACTATAATGAAGTCTATGCTCCTATGGCTAGACTTAAAGCAATCAAAATTTTCTTGGCTTTCGCATCTTGGAATGGATTCAAGGTTTATCAGCTAGATGTTAATTATGCTTTCCTTAATGGCAAATTGGGTGAATAAGTCTATGTGGGACAACCACCGGGGTTTGTTGATCTGATCCACAAAGACCATGTGTATTTGCCCGACAAATCTCTTTACGGATTACATCAAGCCTCGAGAGCTTGGTATGAAACATTGTCTCAACATCTATTGGACAATAGCTTTGTTTGTGGCACCATCGATTGTACACTCTTCACAAAGGAAGTAGATGATCATTTACTGATACGTTGACGATATCATCTTTGGGTCGACAAACGATGTTCTGTGCAAAGAATTTGAGGATTTAATGAAATCGAAGTTTGAGATGAGCACAATGGGAGAATTGAATTTTTTCTTGGGTATACAAGTCGAACAACTGTCTGATAGTATATTTATTCACCAGACAAAGTATTTCAAAAATATCCTAGAGAAGTTCAATATGGTTAACTTAACTCCGATCAGCACTCCTATTTCTCTTAATCGTGGACTCGGTCCTGATCCCACCGGGGAGAAGGTTGACGAGACACTTTACCGTTCTATGATTGGCTCGCTGTCTCATGTATCTCACCGCATCAAGGCCAGATATCATATATTCTACCTGTTTGTGTGCCCGATATCAATCCAATACAAAAGTCTCTCACTTGACGTTAGTGAAGCGAATACTTCAGTATCTAAAGGGATGTCTAGGGGTCGGTCTTTGGTATCCAAGAGACGAGGTTTATGAGCTGAGAGCCTATCCTGATTCGGATTATGGAAGCTACAAGCTGAATGCTAAGTCTACCACCGCCGGTTGTCAATTTTTTGGTAGCAGGTTGGTGACATGGTAGTGTAAGAAGCATATGGTTTAAGAGAGTGATCCCGAGGTTATGGATTCCGACCATGACTAAACATTCGTCGAGTTCATGTTATTTTGTAAATATTCTTTCAAAATTTTAGATAGTTTTTGGTTTTAAGGGGAGAAATGGTTTGGGAAAATACAAAAACATTTAAAAATCTTAAAATCCAAAAACATTGAAAAAAAAAAGAAAAATTCAAAAACAACAGAAAATGCTCCTCAAAATGAGTTTTGAAGCATAAAAGAAAAATGATAGTACATTGATCATCTTGTTCCAAGTACCGGTAAAATGAAGTATAAAAGTCTATTGCTTAATGTTCGGTGCATTGGTAGGCTTTTAGACAAACAAGTAAGAGAATAAGTGATATAAACCTAACTAGCCAAATTGAAAGATGGGTTAGAATTCTAGCATAAAAGTCTTGGTGACGAAGACAGAAATGTAATAGCCTGTCATACTCAAGCCTTATATTTCAATAAATCACCAAAAATAAAAGTGTTAATAAAAGTGTTTTAAGCATCTAGTATATAATCTACACTTCAACGGCGTATGGTTTTATAGCCTTAAATCCTGTATTGATGGGATGCTTTAGGTTTCTGGAACCATTGGGTCTTTATGTGGTTTATCATCTCGGTATTCATTTCAGTGAATATTTAAAAATGTGCTCAAAGAGAAAACCCTGAAAAGTCAAAAAACTTGATCACTTTGTACTTTGTGTACAACCTACACTACTGACTAGATCAAACACGCTGTTAGTCATACATTGTTCCCTTGCTCGCGTCTTATTACCATTAAGAAACGGACAACAAAAGACACAATGTCTGCAAGCCGATAGATGAAATCGTGCATACTCATCCATGGTGAAGGAACTTAGGGTATTGCTTGATAACGGGGTATTCCTTGTTGTGGAAAATTGTTGCTATGATTTCCAAATCAAAAATTTTAAATGTTTTGATTTGCTGGTTCTAAGGTTTAAGTCAAGTTGAGGTGACATGGTAAAAATCAAATTAAGTCTGAATCAAGATTAGAATCTGATCACTATCTGATATTGTATGCTTAATTGAACCTTAATCGTATCACTGATGTCTCTGAATGTTTTGTTTAAAAGTTTAAGTGGACAACAATACTAATGATTGGCTTAACATCAGATATAATAAAGCCTAAATATAAAACCGTGATGGAAGAACAAATATATCAATATGATTACTTGCGCAACTCACAAAAGTATGTTTTTGTTCATGTTTTAGTGTTTGTAAATAGTTTTATTTTAAAAAAAAAAACTTTGTTACAACTTTCGTTTATAAACCAAAAAGATTTTACATTTCTGTATTATTTTCGGTTTTGGTGAATGGTTAATCGGGTCTGGATATCTGAGAACCCGAATCGAGTGGTTGTTTATTTGTCAAAAACTTTCAAACTTGGGATTAAATTTCAAGTGAATTCATTAAGTTCATTAATTTGGACTTGATTGGGTTTGAAAATGAGAAATTTGTCAGTTAAAACGTTGTTTGAGATTTAACAGCGTATAAGTCCAAGACTTATACGGGCGTATAAGTGTATGGTATGCATATGGATGTTACACGCTTGACTTTTCATTATCTGCTTATACGTGCTATCTGAGATACATATACATTTCTCAAAGTTCTTGAACATTTGTCCGTATAACTAGATCTTTTTTCCGTATAACTAAAATTGTTGACTCTCATGGTTGATTTGCACACCACTTGAATTAGTGAAGGTAAGAAATTGAGTCTGATATGTTGAATTTTTTTGGTTTACAGCCGATGAACTGTACAGGACATATAATTCATAATTGGACTTGGTTTTTGAACATATATCATAGAGGTGTGGTTCTAGGGACATTGTCGATGGTTAAGCGAACATGGGTATTCATGTTGGACCATTTGTTGTTGTTTGATTTAGACAAATTGAAATTGACCTAACTTAGCCGCATAAACTGTTAGATGCTTATATAGCGTATAATTCTAATGGACTTATACGGCGTATAAGTTCTAAACCTTATAAGTTTTTCTGATCATATACGTTAATGGACTTACACGATTTTAATAATACATATACGTCCATAGCACTTACACGTTTTTTGTGGGTTATACTTTTTGAGAACTTACATGTTTAAAATCGCTTATACGATTAAAATTGGCTTATACGTCTTATGAAACATACACATTTAAAAACACTTATACGTTGTTGTAAATGACTTACACGTTCATAAGACTTATACGCTTATCAAGGAATATACGGACTATATACTTAGATATTTTTTAAATTTTTAAATTTTTATTAAAACTTCTAACATGATGTTTCTTTGTTGTGTGTGCAGATGGTGAAAGACTTTGATGGTAATCATAATATTTGTGCATTTTGGACGGGACAAGCGATTAGATGGAACCATTTAGACCGATATTGACACTCTTTCAACGATCGAGAATTCTAAAGGTCATTAAGGCTAACACAATTGTTATAAAGGAGATCGTGGAAGAGTTCTGGAAGAATGAGAAGCTCGAGGAGGAATGTATAAAGTCGATGGTGTAAAAAAAGAAATTATCGTGTCCGAACAAGTGTTACGCAACGTATTGGAGATAGGTGATGAGTGTACTGACCCGACTGCTCTAGATGAAAGAATGGTCAAGGGGTGCTTGTTAAGAGTGAGTTACCATAATGATTTGAACAGGGTTGCTTATTAAAAGACTGGATTATCAAGGTCGTTCAAGTTCTTGGTTCACGTGATTGTTCATTGTTTGGGTCATCGAAAAGGAGGTTATGAGGAGATTTTGGATTATCATATGTGTATGATGATTGCTTTGTGCTTGAACTTGAAATATAACTTTTCTAAAGTTATATTTGAACATATGAAGATGTATTTCGAGAGAAAATGGCTTATGTACCCACGTTTCATCCAGCTGATTATAGATCATCAATTCCCGAAGGTGGTTAAGATTGGAGAAGAAGTGAAACTAGTCACATGTCTTTAAATGGGTGTGCCAAGTTGAGGTCTTATAGGAAAAAGTCGGAGGAAGAAATTGCTGTGTTTCCTGCTATCTTTGGACATCTACGAGATCCATATTTTATTGCACCTACTGATAACAAGTGGACAAAAGATGAAAGTGATTCGGATCAAGTGAATGAGCTTGTTCGTTTATATAATTTTGGGCCAATTGGAGGAAGTCGATGGTTTGTAAAAACTGAGGCCGAACTTGCTGATGAAGCTAAAAGGTCTCAAAAGTCTAAGAGGAAGCGTAAATGTGTGGTGAAAACTGAACAGGTGACGACTCCTGCAGTTGCACAACAACCACCTGTTGTTGGTGCTGAACAAACTATTGATCCCACTAATGAAGAAACAGAATAAGATTATAAGATTCAAAGGAAAATATTGGCTGATCCTGGTGCATTGTATGAAATGAGGATAAAAGAGAGGCGTTCAAAGAAGAAATTTGATAAAGATGATACTTATGAGCTTGAGTCTAGTCACCCAAAGAAGAAACGAATAAAACATATGGCTAAAAAGGCTAAATCTAGTTTGAGTTTGGTTGATGAACCAGAGGATTTGAATGTTGGGGTTTCTCAAGATCAGGAGATAAACATTTAAAAGGCTCATCAACCTACTAAAGTTGATCAAAGTGTTGAAGTTGAGAAGACACATGTGTTTAATGTGAATTTGGATGATGCTATAGATAAACTTTTGAATACTCTACGTGCTCAAAATATCATTTCTCGATCTACACCAACTATTGAAGAACCAGTCTACAAAGAAACTCCTAAACTTAATCCGAATGTTTCATAACAATCGTTTCGAAGTTTTTCTTATGCATACTTGTTGATAATCAAGAGGTTCGGATAACAAGCTTGGAAGAGGAGAACGATAGGCTGAGGACTGAGAATGTTGAAATCAAGAAAAGATTTGAAGAAACAGAAAAAAAAAGGATACAAGATTATTTATTGTATGAGCATATGAAATATTTTGTTATCACTGAGAAGAAGCTTGGTATTAGACTTAACTCCGAGGTAGATCATGCTAAGGCAAGCAACACGGTAAGTGAACATGTTTATGGGGAAGATATTGGTGTTGCTGAAGGTATGTTTTGAGTTGAGTATGACAATGAGATATTTGCTGATCAAGGAAAGTCTAAAATTGAAGATCTGATCTTTGTTGATGATTTAAATAAAGAAGATTCCTCTTTGCAGGCTGGGGGTTATAGTCAAGTGGATATGCAGGTGGGTGAACTTGTGGTTGTTAGTGTTCCAACTGTTGTAGTACCTGTAGAACAAACTGTTGAGGAAACTAAGGTTGTTGAGGAAGAAAAAGACAAAGAGGAAGAAGAAAAAGAAGATGAAGAAAAGTTAGACTTTGGGGATTTAGATGATGATGATGATGATGATGATGATGATGATGATCCACAAGCTGGTGCTGGAGCCTTGTCTGAAAAAGCTGATAAAAAGTTTGACTCTGTTTGGTGGTAATGTTCAAATTGATGAACCACAACTGGAGCCTGAAACTAAATATGCTTCTACTGATAAACCGATGGAGGAATTGGAAGATTTGGATATATTTGCGGATCCTTCGAGGTTTAAAGTGTCTAATATGGAGGATGAGTTAGAAGAAGGAAAGATAGCGGTTGATAAGTCTGAATTAGCAAAGATGTTAGACGTATCGGTTGATGATCTGACATTCAACTTTGAAAAACAAATCTCTGAGGCAAGTATAAATGAAGACTGGCTGAATCAAGATGTTGTATTTGATGAGAGACCAGAGTCTATTAAATATGTTAGAGAATCAGAAGAATTTGATGCTTTTGTCGAAGTTTTTGATGAAGAGATTGAAATGGAGCCGGATCCTTCTAAACAACCGAAGAAATTCACAAAGGAGGAAATGAAGGGTTGGTGTTCTGATTGTACTATTGAGCCAAAATAAGTATACTTGAACCTAGTATGATATTACAAGAAAACTCAGAAAGATGTGGTGTTGGGAAAGTGTATAAGCATAGCTTATTTAAGTAAGATTCGGAAGATTGCTATACCAAGTCTATTTGGAGTTCAATACTTCAATAGTTTGATGGAGCTGAAATTATTACCGTGGTTTGATGAGTTTGACATTTGTATACATTATGACCTACTATACAAGCCGAAGAGTGGTCATGCTAAAGAGATTTGGGAATTCATAGTGAATGAAGCGAAAGAGGATTTAAGAAGTGGACACCTCAGGTTCCTCGTGTTTTCATGTATAAATAGAGAAAGAATCCTGAAGGTGATTTGATTCGTACTTTGAGATATTCTCGACCAAATTCCCTACGTGTTATACCGTTATACCCAAAACAGGATTTTCATCCTTATTTCCTTTGCTGGTCTTACTTGGCGTTAACTGGTGAAGCCAGTATATAATTGGATTGTGGAGAGAAGAAATATGATGTGATATAGGTGTATGATCCAATGTGGTTGGTAAATTGCTCATAGAAATACATAAAGTGTTACATTCGAGCAGTATACAGTGTCTGGACGACAAAGTTAAAACTCAAGCCAATCAGTTCCACAAGGTCGTTGACTTATATTTTGAAAAGAATATACATTATGGGCGTGCTTGGGAAACAAATTGGAGAGAGGTTAGTGCTGAACAAGAACGTATTGAAGCGGAGTTTGAAGCAGAACGTCAGGAGAGGATTACTCATGCTTCATGGAATCGTTTTCAATATATGCCAAGCCGAGTACCTCGTCCAACTTCACAAATGAAATCAACGAAGCCGTCATTTAAAGATGCAAGAAAATCTTATCCCAAGAAGCATTATGGGATTGATTGAAGATGCAAGTACCTAGAAATATCCAAGGGGGAGTTTGTTAGAGCAAAATGTCTAATGCTAGGTCTTGTATGGTTGAACTAGCTGAATTTGATAGATCTATATGTTAAGGCGTACAAGTTCCAACGTATAAGACTTATACAACGTATAAGTCTTATATTCCACAAACTTATACTGCCATAGGGCATGTGTATAAATATGCTTCATATTTTGTAAGAATTCTGATTAATCTTTGGCAGAAAGATTATCACTTGTACTGATATTTTTATATGAATATAGTGATAATTACAGTGAGTTGACATCCTTTGCTATTACTTTTCCGCCGTATAGCATAGTATAGTAACACAAACATATTCGGTCCGTATCGTATCACAACTACACATATACAATGACATATTATGATCCGGCTCTCGGTCTTTCAAATCCAAAACACTTATATTCACAAAGAAAACCAAAAAGGTAGTTCATAATAATGAGCTGCATGAATCACTTGTGGCACCACAAAGACAATTGATAGTTGTTACTTCCTCACAACATGTCATACCTCCACCCAAACCAATTCTCGGACTTCCTCACAAAACAAAGTTGTTGTAAGCATATGGGACCCACATCAAAGAGTTGAAGGGCTTATCAGCACTCCTACTCCAAGCCCATATCCCAAGGATACTTCTCTTTCACCCCCCCCCCCCCACGAAACATCATATCATTACCACCGAAGAAGTTTCTCAGTTAACTACCAATGTATCCAACATCCCCAAAAGTAGTCCTTTCTTTACGTCACCAACTGAAAGGGAAACCACTCCACAAATTGTTGATGTTGTAATTGGTATTACTAACCCGAAGCATTAGGAGGCATATATCATTTTCACTTCTGGTGATTTGGATATAGGATTAGGAGCGACTACTACAACTGTAGAAACAACTCTTTCACAGTTGGACAATAGTATAGGAACTAAGACTCCTATCCTGGCAACAATTGTTGATCATTTAATTTAAACTCCAATTGGAAGTCCCCAGTACCAAGAAAAGGGGAATTTGTACAGTCTTTGTACAAATATCCTGATGATGTAGATAAAACTTTTGATGTAGGTAAAACAACTGAAAGCAGGACAACAGATGAGACTATTCAGTTACTTGATGCTAAAATCATTTAGGAATTGACGAATCATGTTCACAAATTGAACGCTGACGCTATGGAGCTCAAAAGCCTCAATTCAAACATAACCTAACCTCAAGTCCAACAACACCCTGATAATACCCAATTTTTAGCCTCCATCCGGAGTGAATTCCAATCATGTATTCAACAATTACTCATTCACAAACCACCAGCCACTCAAAGCTCTAGCTCTCAAGAAGGTATAACCACCTCTAACCTAGAGCTTGTTAAGCTAAAATCCTTCATTTCCTCACAACTTTACATATTCCAAACCAAATTCAACACTGATACCACCATCCTAAGAAACTCACTGAACACTCTTGTAAATAAGCTAAGAAAGAAAATGGTGGATCAGAGAAATCAGCTAGCTGAAATCACAGGAATTGCTTCTCCTGCACCATGGTTTCCAGAGCAGGCTTAAGCTGTTGTTGATGCCAAAAAGGGGAGAATATCCTGATGCTTCAAGAAAAGCAGCTACAAAGAAGCTATATGAATCAACCAACAAAACAATAGAAGGGGCTGCAATGCTGAAAGAGATCTTGAAGAAGGAAATGGAAGCTAAGGAAAGGGCTCCAGTCAAACTACTAAGAGTAAAACCTAATGAAGCAGGCCCTCAATTGCAAAGCGACTAAAGACCAACTTTAAGGGCGGAAAGACAAAAAGAAGACTAGCGGTTTCCTAAACTGTTGATGAAGCTAAAGAAATACCAACAAATCCTCAAACTGCTGAAGAGCAAACAGCAGTTTCTCAAACTGTTGATGTTGTTGATATCCAAAAAACTGACGGTGCTCCACGGTTCTCCATAAGAACCAACAGTAGTTTCAGAGACTATTGATGCACCTAATGTAACACAAGAACCAACTACTATTCCAATAGTATTTGAAACCTTGAAGTTAAAGCCCAGTCAATCAAAGGGTCTTGACAATAGTTTCAAAAGGAGGAAGTTGATTTTGCCTGAAGAAGAAGATTCACCACCGTCTCCTTTTGCAAAAAGATTTAAGCCCAAAAATGCGGAAGACTTGATAACTCATTAAGAACAAGCGGCTGCAAGAGCTATGGCAGATGCTACACCGATCATGTCTAATGAAGAAGTTGCAAGATTGTATCAAAAGGAGCTTCTAAAGACAAGAGATCTTGAACAAGAAGCATATGAAATAAGCTTTATAGTATTTGAAAGACCAATAGCTCAGAAGCAGCTATTGATGGAAGCCAAGAAAGCAACTCTTTTATGGCTGAAAGAACATGCCAAGTATAAAGTTACTCTCCACAGATTCAGAGGTTGGAATTATGAAGAATCGCAAACTGGATGTGGAAGAATAGAAAGGCTTAATGAACAAGACCCTAATCAGGATCATCCTGAACCTGATTAGGAGGTAATAAGGGAAAGGATTTTTGAAGAACAGGCAAAAGAAATCCTAAATATCAAGATGGAACTGGCTGAGGCCTATTGTCATACAAGAAAAGAGACTGCAAGATGGGGGATTGATAAGCTAAGGGTTTCTTATAAGGATCTTGTACAAGAAAGAAAGATAAACCCAAGTAAGTTCCCTGCACCTAAAGCACTATCAACAACCAAGCTCCCCAAAAGGCAAAGAACTACTCAAACAACTTTTCTAATTCCAAACTTCTCACAAGAAGATATCAATGCAAGCAAGATAGCCCTACAGGCTAAAAGAAGACAACTGACTAAAGAAGAAGAACTTCAAGCCATCAAGGTCATTCAAAGAGATGCCAAGATGGGCTTTGAATATGACATTAATATGTTACCTTCTTCATCTTCTTTATCAACATTAGCCATCACTTCAGCTGCTGCTCAAAGAGTCCTAAGGTTATTAAATGGAGTAAAATCAAAAATGGCTCTTTTGTAACTGTGGAATTTGATTATAGTAATTCACAAAGGGTTGGTCTTTAAGATGTACCTATGCTGGATGAAGAGTTGTTGAAGAGCTTGCTTGACCTTCCATTGGAGATGGAAGAAGATGATAGTCTAAGTATTGAGTTTCTACAGTTCATCAAAGAGCCAGCCCAAAAAAGGCTTTCAAGATAAGGCAATGGAGCAAAAAAATATTAAATGGTCTTGGCATCATTAGTTATGTCACACCCCAAAGTACGGCGGAAATGTCGGGGCGTGAACTGATTGTCACAGCTCTCAAGGTACTATTATGCAATAAAGTGTCAATATCTATTAATTTTTATTAAATAGTCAAGTACATCAAACTCATAAATAAACAAGTAACATAAACATCCAAAATTTTATTCTTGTATCTTCTTCTCTAACATGCATCCAAAGTTACTTCAAACAATCTTGATAATCACGTCACACGATAACCTGCATATGCGTTAAAAATACAAATAGGTTTTGTCAACACTAGGTTGAGTGAGAATAACACCAGATTTAAGACACTATAACAATAAGTAAAAGTGCAAACTGTTTCTGTGAGATATACAGATAAGCCATAGCACATAACAATCAAACAACTATAAAAAAAGAAAACCATAAAGAAAGGACTCAACCAATCCATATAAATGGACATTGGTTACCAAGCAAGGACTAAACTATGCCATAAAGGGACATCGGTTTCCGAAGTAAGCAATAACGGTCAAATAAAGCAAGTAAGCAAACAGCAAGTTAGGCAAACTAATAGACACACAAGGAATAACAATTGTGGTTGAGTAATATATAATATAACAATATCTACGAACGCATATGTCCCCAAAATGGTTAAAATAAGTAATAGAGGGGAGTGAAATACTCACCTTAGCAATTGAGCAAGGGATAATAATTAGGTACGAAAGCGGTAAACGATGCTCTTCGGGAATTACCGACAAGAAATCCTAAGAAACAATAATTGCGGCAAAATTAAATATGGATTCAAGAACGAGTCTAAAACTAGATAGAGGTTTGGGATTCGATGATCTGGGGTATTCTTACGAAAGTTAAATATTACTTAGATTTATAATTAATTTTACTACTTTTATTTAACAACGGTTTCTCATAAATAATATTATTTTAGTTACAAAATTACCCGAAAATACTTAAGTAAATATTTATAAGACTTTGGATAAATCATATAAAGATATTTGTTTTGAATAATTATTTTAGGCTAAAAATTACATTTAAGGTATTTATATAATTTATATTTGTCAAAATCTTTATTAAAACTTATACCCATACTTTAATATGCTAAATAACAAGATTATACTTTTTAATTAAAACCCTACAAAATATATTTAATAAACTTTCATTTATATAAATCTTAGAAAACTTAAAAAGTTGTATTATTTGTATCTACATATACATATATATACACACATGAACATACAATTTAACAAAATGCGGAAAAATACAAGTAATATTGTCAGTTTTTAAAAAAATATATTATATTTACTGATTATTATAATTATTAGAAATGATTAAAAGACAACTTATAAAAATATTAACCAAAAAGACGGGCTGGGGGAATCGAACCTGCGTCCCCAGCCGTCTCCATGCCTTAACAACAAGTGCACCAGCCATCTGGGCTGGTTACCAACACGTTTAAACATTAGAAACAAAATTATAAATATTAATCGTTCAAAAATCCCAAAATCACATAAACCCTAATAGCTTAAATCAATCAAATCCGTTTATGTTTGATTCAATTGATGTTAGGGCTAATATAAAGCATATCAAAACGAACTATTACATGTAACTAATTACCTTAAATGAGTTTGGATGGACGATGAACTATGGCACAACAGTGACGGCTAGAACGCGATCAAGAACGACCCCTTTTAGGTTGATATAATCAAATTAATCGTAGAGGGTATATAGGTGCTGCTATAAGGTTAGTATATGGGAGTTTAATTGAATTATTATGATCATTATAACGTATAATCAAAAACGGGTTAAGGATGGTTAATGTCGGCCAAGAAAATAATAATTACGAATCATATTTGAACAATTTAACATAATTATGTTTGTCGGTGAGCCATAAAAGGTAAGGTGAATCATATTGTTAATTAAATTCCAAGATTACAAACGAAGATTAAGGTGCAAGGAAAACATTGGGTCATGGGTTTGGACCTTGAAATGGGTTTGGGTCAAAGAGTAAATGGGTTTCTGAATAAAATATAATAGAAATTGCAAACTAGTCCCTGAAATATTAAGGTAGAAACAGAAATGGGTTAAAGAATAGTTAAGGGTACAAAATGCATATCTTTGAAATTTATATATATATATATATATATATATATATATATATATATATATATATATATATATATATTACTATTAAAAAATAAGATAAACAATAAATAATAAAATAATAATTATTCGATAAACACGATATTTTATTGGTGAAATTTATCGAATGTAAAGCAGGTCGGGTTTAAATAAAAATATTAATTATGAAAAGTCCGAGTTGTTACAGACTCCCTACTTTAGGGAATTTCGTCCCGAAATTAAAGGATACTATAACAAAACCATTAAATTTTTGTGGATAGGAAAATTTTAAAATTAATCATAATACAAAACTTTGAATAGTAAAACAGCGCTCCAAATGAAAATCCGATAAGGGCACTTATATATTGGATGTACCAGCGGTGTATCCACCATGTCCTTATCATCTTTACATTTGTACCGTTATCCCAACTACTTTCGATTCTATATTATGACACATAATCTTACACGTCATGATTTCCATGCAAGGACTTCAATAATTATGTTCCGGACCATAATTATTTTTATCGTCGGATGGTCCACATGGTTCGTCCCATTGTGTGGGTTATAAAATGTTTGAGAATATAATTTTTAAAAATAGAAATCCTTTAGGGAAAGGAGTTTAAGTGAGACATCTTTAAATAAACAAAAGTTTATAGTTTGGTTATTTAAAATGGGGAAGTTTATAAAACAACCCTTCGATAAGTTTCAACCTTTACTCGGGGGGCATAATAACAGGAAATCTTAATTAGTATTCCAAACATTCATAAAAAAGTTAATCCAAAATTTATTAGATTGTCAATACGAAGCAAAAATCTAATTCAACTAAGATAGAATACGACAAGCGACAAAGTCTTCTTAATAGCTTAAATCTTCAGTTGCACATGTCTTGGAACCCTGAAACTTGAGCATCTTGAGTAATTTGATCCATGAGAGCTTGAGCGATCAAGGTAAATTGATTCGGCATTGCTTGAATAACTTGAGCGTGAACGGTTTGCAAGAGGGTGGTTTGATTAGAGTAAGTTTGGTAAACTTGAGTTTGCGGGTGTGGAACTTGGTAAGTTTGGGTTACGTATGAATGATCTTGCTTGATGAAAGGAGATTGAAGGATGAGGGATCGTCATGTTTGGAATTGATGGGTAGTGTAGTAGGGTGCAAATATAGTTTGAAATTGAGTAGTTTGGATAATCTGAGGGCACACATCACGAGGAGGATTAGGGTCTCCTGAATGGTTGCAAGTACGAGTAGTAGGGGCATCAGGTTGATCATGAGGGGTAGGCTTTTGCGGGACGACTTGTGCATTAGGCGGTGTAGGGAAAGTATATGCAAGGATGATCGAAACGATTACATTGGGTGCAAAAACGGCATGAGGATTGAGTCAAATGACGAAAGGCATTATTGGGGCATAACGAGTGAATACCGATGGAGAGTTTCTTGCTCAGGAAACTTTGATTTTGTCGATGTTGATGTTTGATTTTATTAACAACATAGTTTTTATGATTAAACTTGTGCTTGTTGTTGTCGTTGTTGTTGCGAGGATGAGTAGGGGTAAATGAATCAAAATTTCAATCATGGAAGTTAATGAAAAAGTTTGAATTTGTTGTATTAATGTTTTGAATTTGAATTTATTTTAGAGGTTGCAGCAGTTAACTCCTTGGCTAAACATGCGGTGGTCAAAAGGACTAGACTATTGATGTTGAGGACGACGGTGATTTCTTAGATGAGACATCCTATGAGGACCAAAAATAAAGATTTATATGATGAACAACAAGTGAAGGAAAACATTAGAGTAATAAAATGTTTAATTATGTAGATAACTTATAATAACGTTATCTTAAGGAGTAAGAGGATTTGCGTCATAAGTAAAAGATTATAAGATGAGGGGGTACACTGTGTAAGTACTCATGAGTAATGTAGTTAAATAGATCAATGCGTTATAATTTGATGAGGAGATAAGGTCAGTTTAAAATTTAGATTTTTATTTGATTAAGTTAACTTTATAATAAACAAACGAAATATATATGTGGATGTTTGCCTCCCATGAGCTTTCCATAGCAATTTGAATGGCCCAACGAACTAATGAATAAAAACAACTGAGTTTGACAGCCCATGAGCGTTACATAACGTTTTAACGGTCCCAACTAATTAACGAATTAATAATACAATGGAGTTTGTCGGCCCATGAGCGTTACATGGAGTTTTGACCGACCAAACTAAATAACGAATAAACGAGAGAAAAATATGGGTAGTTGGGGTATCTCGTGAATCACCACGTATGATGACTCCAACAAAAAAAGCATAAAACAAAGTGAGAAACAGATAGTACGAGTGCCCATGGGTTCCATGATTTTTCACCCAACTAACCATTTAAATAACAAAACACAATAATCGAAAAACCGAGTTTAACTATGAACCACCGTGAATTCGGCTTAAAATCAACCTAAGGTGTCGGTCGTATGACAGTTGTATTCCTCTTTGGCCGAGAGGAACTTGTCATACTACCTAGCCTTAAGATGGAGTAAAAACAAAAGTAGGGAATTTTTAAGGAATTTCCCAATAACAAAAAGACAATTTACTTTAATTTAAAATATTTACCAAAAATTTTCTTTGAAGGTTGAGGCATAGCCTCGGAGTTGTGTGTGTGTTCATAACAATACAATAACAAATAATCATTAAATAATTATCTAAGAAACCTGTAAACAATTAATTTTGAACACATAAGGCAAACAGATAAGCACGTATGGGGCTTCTAAGCATGTTACTATGGCACCACCAACGACCTATCTTAAACATTCGGCTCCGATACCAATCTGTCACACCCCAACCTAAGGCGGAACTGTCGGGGCTTGATTTGATTGTCACAACTCTCAAGGTACTATTATGCAATAAAGTGTCAATATCTATTAAATTTTATTAAATAGTCAAGTACATCAAACTCATAAATAAACAAGTAACATAAACATCCAAAATTTTATTCTTGTATCTTCTTCTCTAACATGCATCCTAAGTTACTTCAAACAATATTGATAATCACGTCACACGATAACCTGCATATGCGTTAAAAATATAAATAGGTTTTGTCAACACTAGGTTGAGTGAGTATACCACCATATTTAAAACACTATAATAATAATAATAATAATAATAATAATAAGTAAAAGTGCAAACTATTCATGTGAGATATACAGATAAACTATAGCACATAACAACCAAACAACTATAAAGAAAGCAAACCATAAAGAAAGGGCTCAACCAATCCATATATATGGACATTGGTTACCAAGCAAGGAGTAAACCGTGCCATAAAATGGACATCGGTTGCCGAAGTAAGCAATAACGTTCAAATAAAGCAAGTAAGCAAATAGCAAGTTAGGGAAACTGATAAACACACAAGGAATAACAGTTGCGGTTGAGTAATATATAATATAACAATAACGACGAACGCATATGTCCCCAAAACAGTTAAAATAAATAAAAGAGGGGAGTGAAATACTCACCTTAGAAATTGAGCAAGGGATAATGATTAGGTACGAAAGCGGTAAACGATGCTCTTCAGAAATTACCGACGAGAAATCCTAAGTAACAATAATTGCGGGAAAAGTAAATACGGATTCAACAACGAATCTAAAGCTAGATAGAAGTTCAGGATTCGATGATCTAGGGTATTCTTACGAGAGTTAAATATTACTTAGATTTATAATTAATTTAGTACTTTTATTTAACAACGGTTTCTCATAAATAATATTATTTTAGTTACAAAATTACCCGAAAATACTTAAGTAAATATTTATAAGACTTTGGATAAATTATATAAAGATATTTGTTTCAAATAATTATTTTAGGCTAAAAATTACATTTAAGGTATTTATATAATTTATATTTGTCAAAATCTTTATTAAATCTTATACCCATACTTTGATATGTTAAATAACAAGATTATACTTTTTAATTAAAACCCTACAAAATATATTTAATAAACTTTCATTTATATAAATCTTAGAAAACGTAACAAGTTGTATTATTTATATCTATATATACATATATATACACACATGAACATAATATTTAACAAAATGCGGAAAAACACAAGTAATATTGTCAGTTTTTAAAAAAATATATTTTATTTATTGATTATTATAATTATTATTTATTAAAAATGATTAAAAGACAGCTTATAAAAATATTAACCAAAAAGACGAGCTGGGGGAATCGAACCTGCGTCTCCAGCCATCTCCATGCCTTAACAAAAAGTGCACCAGCCATCTAGGCTGGTTACTAACACGTTTAAACATTAGAAACAAAAATATAAATATTAATCATTCAGAAATCCCAAAATAAACCCTAATAGCTTAAATCGATCAAATCTGTTTATGTTTGATTCAATTGATGTTAGGGCTAATGTAAAGCAGATCTGTTGGTACATGTGTGTCAGTAGTTCATAGTCTAGCATTTGTAATCGAGTCTGTAATGTAATTATGTTTTGTTTATGATTGTTTGGTAATACGCGAAGTTGTCAACAAGTTCGCTATGGCGAACTTGTTGAATTAGCGAAGTTATGGACAACTTCGCCAATGGCGAAGTTGTCGTGTATAAAACTGTTTCGCTGAAACAGTTTGAGTGTGGGTCGTTTAGGTTTTGTTTCAGTGTGTTTCATATTTGTGTTACGTGTTATTTTCTGTAATAGTGACCGTGAGTCACGTGTTCGGTTATCAATATAACGTGGTTGATTTATTGCTCGTGTGATTCTATCTCTACACTCGTAACTACCTGCGCAGGGATTCCGCACCTGCGTTGTTAGCGATATCCCGTGTACGATCCGTCCAGGAACCTTACAAATGCAGCTGGTGATGATGTTGTAGTTGTGGATGACGACGCTGATGTTGAAGACGTTATCGATGCTTTGAAGGAGTTGGATGAGGAGGAGGACGATGAGTTGATGGATGATGACGACGTGTTGCCTATGGATGAGATTGAGAGGATTGGAGAACAGATTAATGTGGAAGATGTATTAGAAGAAGGTGAGATTGTGGATGATTCAGTGGAACATGAGATTCCAGTTTGAGTGTTGGTATAAAACTGTTTCGCTGAAACAGTTTGAGTGTTGGTCGTTTAGGGTTTGTTTCAGTGTGTTTCATATTGGTGTTACGTGTTATTTTCTGTAATAGTGACCGTGAGTCACGTGTTCGGTTATCAATATAACGTGGTTGATTTATTGCTCGTGTGGTTCTATCTCTACACTCGTAACTACCTGCGCAGGGATTCCGCACCTGCGTTGTTAGCGATATCCCGTGTACGATCCGTCCAGGAACCTACAATTGGTATCAGAGCCAATCGGCTCGATTGTGAGGTTCGGGATTTCACGCGGGTGTAGAAAACGTCTCGTTTGACCTATTCGCGGGACGTGTTTTTGTTGGGATTGAGTTTTGCTAGTGCTTGACAGTCTTTTTCAAGCCTTTGCATTGATCGGGAGCTGCTGGATTGACGAAAACAGATCTGAACAAACTTCCCTGTTCATCGGGCGAAGTTACCGTTCATCGGGCGAAGTTACCATTCTTCAGGCGAAGTTGCCGTCGCTGGAATTAGGGTTTTTGGCGAAGATATAAGGATTAGCGAAGTTAACCACAACTTCGCTCACTTCATAAGTTCGCCTTAGCGAAGTTATCCGCAACTTCGCTTCATACCCAAGTTCGCTCAACTCATAAGTTCGCCAGAGCTAAGCGAAGTTATTTTTTAACTTCGCCAAATCTAGCGAATTTAAGAACTCAGCGAAGTTCTCTTTTCAGCGAAGTTAACTTTCAGGCGAAGTTATTCTTAACTTCGCCTACTGAGCTGTTTTAATATTTTTTTTGTTTTTTCCAGGTTTTTCAGGTTTTTGCAAGGATGTCGTCGATCAACATCTCCGATTTGGTCAAGATGGAAGTAGAAGCGGGGTCTGCCACTAAGGCCCCGAGGCTGATGAAAGGAACTGACTTCGTGGCATGGAAGGACAGATTCATCCAATATATTAAATATCAGGATGCAAAGATGTGGGTGTGCATCCAGGATGGATATATCCCACCAACCATGGTGTACGAAGGTCGCGATGTGGTTAAGAAGTACAGCAAAATGGAGGACGAAGAGAAGAAAATGTACGAGGCCGAAAGCAAGGCCCATGCTGCGATAACAATGGCACTTCCTCAAGAGGTTCTCCATACGTTCCGAAAGTACACTTCTGCAAGAGAGCTTTGGGATGCTCTTGAAAATAGATTCGAGGGGAATGTGGGTATCCGTGCATCGAAGGTAAAACTTTTGAAGACCCAGTTCTCCGTCTTCAAATTTTTGAAGAACGAATCACTGGATGATATTATCACCAGATACTATCATCTAATGACAGAGCTCAGCAATTATTCAATTGCTTACCGAGAAGAAGAGATCATTGAAAAGCTTCTCGATGCTCTCCCACCGAAGTGGGAAATGTACACCGTCCTTATGAGGGAAGACAGAGACTTTCCAACCTATGATCTAGAAACAGCAGTAAACAAGCTCAGAACTTATGAGCTTAATATGGTTCGAAAGGAAACACCAACAGATCAGATACAAGACCCTGGTATGTATGGTGCTAAGGTTAACTCAGGCTCAAGTTCAAGGCCTGAATCTGCTGCTTTTTACTCGAAAGGGGAGTCAGGTCCTGACTCACCTCATGAAGGAAATGTTTCTGTTAACATGAATGGTGATGTATGTTTCGTTGCTGGAGGATCTAGTACTTCAAAGCCTCAAGCGTCCTCAAGTGGTTTTTCTGCACATGCCTCAAGCAATAATTATTCCAAGATGCCTATGAGTGTAAAATCTGCTGAAGAGCAGTTTGCAGTCTATGCATCATTTATTGCTTCCTATGAAAACTACATCCAGGGGAAGATTGTGGACCCTGCTGTTCTGGATGAGGACTACGACCAGATCGATGCTGATGATCTGGAGGAGATGGATTTGCAATGGCAAATGGCAATGATTGTGAGGCGTGTTAAACGGTTTATGCACAAAACTGGAAGAAAGTTTGTTGGTGGTAGGCCCGGGTTCGACAAGTCCAAGGTAAGGTGCTATAATTGTCAACAGTACGGGCACTTTGCCAAGGAATGCAGAAATGAGAGGGTTGAACGAGGACAAGGTCGACCTACACAACACTCAGGAGTTAACAGAGAGATAAATGCCATGTTAACCAGAGAGGCAGGAGAGTACAACTGGAATCAACGCTCAAGTGGTTCTGGTGAGCAAGCAAACATGGCTGAGTCTGAAGCTGAAGAATGTGAGAAGGTTGAAGAAATTGAGAAAGCAAATGAAGAAGAAACCGCTTTCATGGCAAATGACAAAGATAATCGCTCCGAGGTAAGTCCTAAAACTATTTGTACTAGTTGTGAGAATTTGTCTGAGCAACTTAAAACGATAACTGATCAGTATGTCCATTTAGATGCTGACTTTAAAACTATTAAAGAAGATCACCATTTTACGAAAGCAAGAGAAACGAGTTATAAAATTAAAATAAAAGCATGTGAAAAAGACGTTCAAAGCTTAAAAATTAAACTTGCTGAGAAAATTGAAATAATTGATCTTAGTTATGAAGTTTTGGAGGAAAAAACTAAAGTGATTGCTGATCGGGATAAACAGATTGCTGACCACCAGGTAAAGGTGGTGGAACTGAACCGCAAACTTGAGCAGTTCAGGAATTCCTCGGCCATCCTTGATCACCTCGTGAGTGATCCAGGTACCTCTGCAAAGAGGGGAGGAATCGGATATCACGAAGTTCCACCACCCTTTAACCACAATTATACATATAATCCGAGTGTTCAGAAATCTGTTGATTTCGAGGTTAATCAGACAACTCCAATTAAGATTTCAAGGGTAGAATCAAGTGTTAGCTGTGGCGAAACGAGTTCGCCTGTTTCTAGTATAAATATTTCTGTTACGAGTCCAGTCTCATCGGATTCGGATAAGTTGTCCGAATCTGGTAAGACGAAAGAGAATGTAGTGTTACCCACCGGTGGAGATAAAAATAAATCTTCTAAAAAGTGTACTCCACTCAACCCGTATGTCCCACCTTATGTGAGACGAACGGCTGGTAACACTGCCTCTACATCCAAACCAACATTTGACAAGAAATTGGAGAGTCGGTGTTGCTTTAGATGTAACAAATTAGGGCATTTAGTTGCAGATTGCCCTCTGGAGCCGAGATTCAAAGGTGTGAAGCCAAATAAAAATGAGAATAAGCGTCATTTTGTTCCTGCTAAAAATGAAAACTTTAAAAAATGCCAAAATGTAACGAATTCAAGTTTTCATAAAAACCAACCACATTTTTACAACCAAACCTCAAGATATAACACTTTCAATTCTCAAAGGTTTGGAAGGCATTACACCCAATCTGCAAGGAGATTCCCTAACAGGACTTACAGAAATTATCCTGACGCTAATTTGAGAAAGCCAGGGTACGGGACGTATCGATCCAAGACCAATTGGTCTTGGGTCCCAAGATTCTAACTCTTTGTTTTATTGTGCAGGAACAGTTGAACAGGGCTGCAAACAATCTTCGGATTGTAGATAGCGGCTGTTCCAGGCACATGACAGGCAACAAACACTTGTTGCAAGACTTAAAACCTGTTCAGGGAGCTAGAGTTAGTTTTGCTGGTGAAAGCGGTGGAAGGATTACCGGTAGAGGAACTGTGTCGAATGGGAGAATGACACTTGAAAATGTAAACTTTGTGGAGGAATTAAAGCACAATCTGCTGAGTGTGTCGCAGATTTGTGATAAAGAATACACTGTCCATTTCACTAAGAATGAAGCGATTGTATTGAAGCCTGGTTTTCATATACCAGAAGAATGGATAGTAATGAAAGCTCCACGTGAAACGAATACATACGTGATGGATATGAGGTCTACTGAAATGGCCACCGGAGAATCCTGTTTAATGACAAAGGCAAGCGAATCAGAATCAGAATTATGGCACAGGAGAATGGGACATATTCATCTTCGTAAGATGAACTTCATTGTCAAAAATGGGCTTGTGATGGGCGTTCCCTTAAAGAGTTTTAACTTTGAAGATAAATGCATAGCGTGCAAGAAGGGAAAACAACACAAGAAAAGCCATCTCACCAAGACGATCAACTCAATTGCTGGTACTCTAGAACTACTTCATATGGATCTCTTCGGTCCGGTGAATGTACAAAGTCTAGGCGGTACTTCTTACTGCTTGGTGATAACTGATGATTACTCGCGATACTCGTGGGTATATTTTCTGAAAACGAAAGACGAGACGACTCAGATGGTGAAGAATCTAATTACAAAAGTCGAGAACGTCATGAGTAAATCAGTTAAATTCATCAGAAGCGACAATGGGACAGAGTTCAAGAACTTTGAGATGGAAATCTTTTGTCTTCAGAAGGGTATTGAGCATCAATACAGCGCTCCGTATACTCCACAACAGAACGGAGTAGCTGAAAGGAAGAACCGAACGTTGATTGAAGGAGCCAGAACTATGATGGCAGACTCAAAGCTTCCTGTGATGTTCTGGGCTGAAGCAGTTGCTACAGCCTGCTATGTTCTGAATCGGGTGTTAACTGTTAAGAGACTTGGAAAAACTTGTTACGAGCTTATGCACGGAAGGAAGCCCAACTTGTGCGGTCTTGAACCTTTTAGGTCTCCTTGTTCGATTTTGAAGACTAATTCGAAATTTGGTGAAGTAGCTGATGAGGGAATCCTAGTCGGTTATGTTGTTGGGACTCCCAACAGACGGGTCTTCAATACGACAACTTGCAAGGTGGAGGTGGTTTGTAACACCGACATTACTAGTTACCAACCGCCAAAACCAAGCAATGGACCTGCTGAGCTGTTTGACTATGTTAAACTTTTTAAGTCGTTTAACGTACCTACTTTGGAAATTTCTGAAGAAGACGAAAGAGCAGTGACGAAGATGATATTTGATGAGGAAGAGGAGGTAGTGCAACATCAGATGACAGAAAAATCTCAGCCTTCCACATCAAACCCTATCGATACCCCTGCGGCCTCAACTGACGATGAGTTTATTAATCCTTTTCACTCTCAGCATGAAACTACCATAGATGAGATCTCTTCAAACTTGGAAGACAATTTGCATGTCGGTGCTGTTCCGACCACGAGAATTCATAAAGATCACCCATTGGAGAATGTTATAGGTGATGTGTCCTCTAGTGTACAAACCAGAAGTAGCTTGAATGAGCACACCTGTGTTTATACAAGCATTAAAGATACAGGTATCATGAACGAATGTTTGTACTCTTGCTTCATAAGCCAAGTTGAACCGAAGAATTATCAAATGGCTTTAAAGGACAGCTCGTGGGTCGAAGCCATGCAAGAAGAGTTGGCTCAGTTCGAAAAAATGGAAGTTTGGACTTTGGTTGAAAAACCAAAGAATGTGCATGCTATAGGCACGAAATGGGTGTTCAAGTGCAAGAGAGATGAAAAGGGGATTATCGTGAGAAATAAGGCGAGGCTGGTTGTTAAAGGTTTTAATCAGCAAGAGGGTATTGACTACAATGAGGTTTTCGCTCCTGTTGCCCGGTTAGAAGCGATTAGATTGTTTTTGGCGTTTGCTGCATCTAAAAAGATGAAGGTGTTTCAGTTGGATGTGAAGAGCGCGTTTCTTAACGGGAAAGTTGATGAGGTTGTGTTTGTTGAGCAACCTCCGGGTTTTCCTGACCCAGACTTTCCGGATCACGTATACAGGTTGAGCAAGGCGTTATATGGGTTACATCAGGCACCTCGTGCCTGGTATTCAACGTTATCAGACTACTTGCTGGAAAATGGTTTTGAAAGAGGATTGATTGACAGTACGTTGTTTGTGAAGAGAGAAGGATGTGACTTCCTACTGGTTCAAGTCTACGTGGATGATATCATTTTTGCTGCATCAAGAGTATCCATGTGTCAGGATTTTGAAGCTGTCATGAAGAAACGATTCGAGATGAGTGCTATGGGTGAACTAACCTTCTTTCTAGGATTGCAGGTTGATCAGAAGAAGGATGGGATGTTCATTCATCAAACAAAGTATGTTCATGATGTGCTGAAGAGATTCAAGATGGAGGACAGTTCTCCATATGACACCCCAATCTGCGTCAATCACAAATTGGGCGCTGAATCAGATGGTGACGCAGATGTGGACCCTACTCTGTATCGGGCGATAATAGGTTCATTAATGTATTTAACTGCTTCTAGGCCCGATATAATGTTTTCTGTTTGTCTTTGTGCTCGTTTTCAGGCAAACCCAAAGGAATCTCACATGAAAGGTGTGAAGAGGATTTTGCGGTATCTTAAGGGCAAGCCGAAACTAGGGTTGTGGTACCCAAAGGGAGGAGACGTTGAACTGGTGGCATATACAGATTCTGATTATGGTGGATGTAATCAGAGTCGGAAGTCAACAACAGGAGGCTGTCAGTTTCTTGGAGGAAGATTAGTTTCCTGGCAGTGCAAGAAACAGACATCAGTTGCAATTTCAACATGCGAAGCTGAATACATGGCAGCATCCAACTGCTGCTCTCAGGTTTTGTGGATTCAGCAACAATTGCGCGACTATGGTCTGAATTTCTTACTTACTCCTATTTTAATTGATAACACTGCCGCCATCTCAGTAATTAACAATCCCGTGAAGCACAGTAAAACTAAGCATATTGACATTCGTCATCACTTCATACGGGATTGTGCTGAGAAGAAACTGATAAAGATCGAAAAAGTTGATACACTTGAAAATTTTGCTGACTTGTTTACAAAAGCGTTTGATAAATCCAGATTTCAAAACCTAATTGAGCTAAACGGGATGATCAATCCCGAGTAACCATGTCTTTGTTTAAAAAAAAAAAAAAAAAAAAAAAAAAAAAAAAAAGGGTCATTTTTGCTTAAAATTAGTCGGTTACCTCAGTTTGATGGACATATCCTCGGATATGTTTTGGTCCTCGTTTTTCGACTTAGAAAATAAGGATAGCCATTAACCGGAAGACTGAAAGTAACCGGGGCAGCTATGACGTGTGTTCTTTCAGTTGCTGAAAATTAGTCGGTCATACTTAGTAAGAAGGACACATACTTGTATGTGGTCGGTCCAGTTGATCCATTGGATCTTCAGGATAGCCGTTTACCTGACGACTTTGACGTGATTGGGGCGATTGAAATTAAAGTTTTTTTTTTGGGAAATGAAATTACTTTTCAAGTCTGTTACTTCGTAAGAAGTTCTATGCTGTGTTTAACAGAAAATTGATCCAACCTTGGCAAATGATATATATACTGATTGTGTGTGCTTAACTAGTGAAGTTATTAGGCTTAAAAGGCTTTAGAACAGTCATTGTATGTCATGGTAATTTTTATGGTGCGTAAAAGTGTATGTGATACTAACTTAAATTTACTCGAATTTACGTGGAAACTCCTTAAGAGTTTTGTATGTCTTCATACATATCTTTTCGAAGGATAGGCAGAAAAGCGACTACCCAGTCATACACGAGCCCGTGAGTGTTCTGATTCCCGTGAGGAAAGCATGTCAAGACACTGCAGTGATCCAGATTCGGGACTTGCAGTAGTTTAGTACTCCGAAGTCAATAAGAAGGTTGATTTAAAAAAAAAAAAAAAAAAAAAAAAAAAAAAACGTGTATATTTTTAAATACTTATGAGACATAGTAACAATCAAGACTTCTCAAGTCTGGAGTTAGAAGAAAACGGGAGGCAGACATCGTGTATCTACAAGATAATCAGACATTATGGGTCGAAGTCAATTCGGGGTGACTTGGGTATAGCCAAATACGCTTTGAGAATAGATAGAAGACATCATTATCTCTGAGATGTTGCCAACTTATATTTTGAGCTTAACTGAACCTTAATCCGTATCACAGAAACGATGAAAACCATTTACGTTATTTACATGCTTACAACCTGTGTCTCGATGTCATAATACAGCTAAACACGGATCTAAGTGACAGTCACATCGTTAGTATGATTCCTGTTAGGATCTTTTCTAAAACGTAGTGGTCCCTGACTAGACTGAAATTTGATCCCTTATTTCGTTAAAATTTTTTATAAGTTGTGTTATTGTAAAACTGGTTACTTGGACATGATCATTTTTGTTTAACTCTTTTTGGAAACTTCTAATGTTAAGTGCAAGATTATTCAAACTTAAAGGGCTGATTTTGAAAATTACGGGCGAAGTTGTTGAATTCGGCGAAGTTGTGCTTAACTTCGCCTTGGCGAAGTTAAGCGTAACTTCGCCTGAACCAACTCTGCCCTATATAAGGGATTTTGAACAGTAACAGTTTCAGATTTTAACTTTTCCGGCGAACTTATATTTTTTTACGGCGATCTTGTTATTCACTTTCGATTTCGATCTTGTGTTCCTTGTTTCTACTATACTAGTGGTATGTGTTGTCAATATCATCCTATCTTTCTCTTTATAGTTTTACCCGGTTCGAGACTCTCGGGTCGTCGATCCTTCGAAACCAAGTTTTTCGACCTCACGTTACGTGTTCATGGACGACCTTTTCGTCCTAACACCATTGAAATATGTTGGACTTCATTGTTATAATCCTTAAATCGGTCCGAAACGTCAGATAAAACTTGTTTGAATCTGAACAGTCGCCGTTTCAGATTCAGGCGAAGTTAAGGTTTACGCGAAGTTATTCTCAACTTCGCCAGTGGCTTAAGTTCGCCTTAAGCGAAGTTATCCACAACTTCGCTTGAAGCTTAATTTCGCCTATGGCGAAGTTATCCATAACTTCGCCTTGAACACAACTTCGCCTATTTCAATTTTTTTTTATAAGATTTCAGACGAACTTACAGATGAAGCGAAGTTGTTCCCAACTTCGCCTCACCTTTAAATTCGCCTGTTCTGTGTACATCACAACTTCGCACATGGTACACAGCGAACTTGTGAGATGGTTATATGGTCTCTAACTTGATTTGTTTTATGCAGATATGGCTGCTGTTGGAGGTGCTGGTGGTGATGATGGTGATGAGCAACGACAATTCTTTCCAGCCCATAACCAATACATCACTTTGGATCCAGACGCACGAGGCGTTGAAGACTATAGGGAGATTATCACATTTCTCCAACGATCACGAGTTTTTCACGCAATCACTAATACACTACCCATATCTCTGCCTAACATTGAAGATTTCTGGCAGACGGTGTATTATGATTGCAGACCTGAGCCTCCGGTGATGCGAGCAACCGTAAATGGTCACAACATACAGTTTTCCTCGGAAGACATACGGTTGGCTCTGCAGTTCGGTGATGAAACGAGAGACGACCCAACGGAGTTCGTAGCTCCTTTCCGTGACGGAGCTTACTTGAGGATGGGTTATTCGGGTCCGCTGGGGGACTCGCAGAGGAGGAAAGGCTTTCTGCTGGATCAATGGCGCTTTCTGATGCATGTGTTAATAGTATGCATGTCCGGCAGAAAGGCAGGAACAGACGGGATGGGTGCGACGATGCAATCGGCCATGATTGCGCTGACTTACAACCGCAGATATTCTTTTAGTCAGCTAATCTTTTACGAGATTGATCGTCAGAGACGGGCGACGGCGCGCGAGCGTTTTATTATGTATCCTCGATTTCTACAAATGATTATTAATCATGTCGCTCCGTCTATACCGCAAAGACGCCCTATCAGATACGTTGAGTGCGTAACAAAACGTATCTTTGCTCAGTGCAGGACGTCGAGCACTCGTAGCAACCCTGAGCGGCGTCCCAGGCATACTCCACTTTTCGGGTATCTCATCAACCCGGAGTATGTTCCTGCAGGAGGGGACGAGTTCAGAGATCCCCAACCACATCAGGCGGCAGCACCTCATGCTGTATCAGCTGCGCCTGTGGTTTCTACTGTTGCCTCTGCTGCTGTGCCAGCTACTGTATCTCATGCTGTGTCTACTGCTGAAGACGTTGATCTTAATGCTGCCTTTGGCGTACATGGTGTGTTTGATATGGATGTCTCGGGTCCTCAATTTATGGATGTTACCAGAGCAGCTACTTCGGTAGCTGACTCTGATCTAGACGAGACGTTTGCTGAGGCAAGAAGACTTATGGTGTCTCGGGAACGGACTACGGGAAAGAGACCGAGAACGGAAAACGAGGATGAGGAAGAAGTTGATGAAGAGGAGGCAGTGCAGATTGTGCTTAGACGTTCAAGAAGAGAACAGAGAGGTATAGGTTCGGGAGCTGGAGAATCTTCAAGACTAGTACGTTTTGCTCCACCTGCCTTGTCTGGTATGTCTCTTATTACTACTACAGCAAAGGTTACAGCGGTCGAGACGTCGGCCCCAGCAATTGTGTCCCTACCACCCCAACCGTTTAATCCACCGGTGGTAGTTGCACGATTCGTTGATTCTACAATTACAACAACTGCAGGATTACCAAGTGTACCACATGCGGTCACTTCAGCTACTGATGTTCCACCAACTCCATTGCCTACTTCAGATACCGAGAGGATTCTTTCGCTAGAGCGGATTGTTACTGAACAGTCAAAGACTATTGACCGCCTAGTGGAATCCAATCGACTACAAGCTGCCCTCCTGGTTGAACATGGAAGAATAATAGATGCCTTCAAGGATTACTTGGCATCTCAGGGGGAGAATACTTGTAGGGGCGATGAGTTGAGAACGAAAAGACGAGAAGATCATGACGATGATCCCAATGCACCTTCCGGTGCAGGTGATGAGCTGCCAAGAACCTCTCAGGCTCTTGGGGCTTCCACAACTGAGGGGGAGTCTACAAATGCAGCTGGTGATGATGTTGTAGTTGTGGATGACGACGCTGATGTTGAAGACGTTATCGATGCTTTGAAGGAGTTGGATGAGGAGGAGGACGATGAGTTGATGGATGATGACGACGTGTTGCCTATGGATGAGATTGAGAGGATTGGAGAACAGATTAATGTGGAAGATGTATTAGAAGAAGGTGAGATTGTGGATGATTCAGTGGAACATGAGATTCCAGCTGTTGAGAGATCAGAATTGGGGGATGAGAGCGTGATAGAAGATACAGTATGGGAGGAGCAGCCGAACTGGAAAGAAGGCTGTGCTCAGTGGTTTGTTAAAACCAAGAAGCCTGCAGTGCCAACGATGTTCAGAAAGACTTATAATATAAAGGGCTATGCGGAGTCAAAGAAGGGAATCATATGCTGGTTGTACGACAAAGAGCTGAAACTATTTGTGATCAAACGGTACGACGGCATTCAGTACTTTAAGAGATTGTTGAGATCTCTGAATTCCTTACCAGAATGTGAGGTGAAAGATTTAGCGAGATTGGGGCTGATCAATAGAAGCAATGATGATATGGCAAGAATCATTGAGAAGATTGTATGGAAAGAAGCCATTAAAGACAAAAAGTTTGAACTGCTAAAGCCTCAAAAAGGAAAGTTGATAGAAGACAAAGATCGTGGAATGAGGGCTGACGGCAAACCATGGATGGTTATGAAGTATAAACCAGTCCGTCATTTGAAAGAAGTACCGATGAAAGTTATGCCCAAGAACGTCCTAAAAGATTTAAAATGGTGGTACGTAGATTGCGAGACAGCTGAGGCAGTAATGGAAGATGAGGATGAACAAGAAGTACTTCGGGTTTACGACCCGATGCATCTTGTTAATCTGTCGCAGGCTGATTTGAAAGTGCTCAACGAGAAGAAGATCTTCTACATTCCTGCTTGGAAGGATCAAGCTAGGAAATATCAAGGGGTAGTGTCGGTATGTGTGAGAGAAGGGGCGCACGCGTAGAGGTGAAGATTACAAGACTCAAGATTTGAAGATCAAGATATGAAGCTACTGCCAAGGGGGAGTCTGTTGGTACATGTGTGTCAGTAGTTCATAGTCTAGCATTTGTAATCGAGTCTGTAATGTAATTATGTTTTGTTTATGATTGTTTGGTAATACGCGAAGTTGTCAACAAGTTCGCTATGGCGAACTTGTTGAATCAGCGAAGTTATGGACAACTTCGCCAATGGCGAAGTTGTCGTGTATAAAACTGTTTCGCTGAAACAGTTTGAGTGTGGGTCGTTTAGGTTTTGTTTCAGTGTGTTTCATATTTGTGTTACGTGTTATTTTCTGTAATAGTGACCGTGAGTCACGTGTTCGGTTATCAATATAACGTGGTTGATTTATTGCTCGTGTGATTCTATCTCTACACTCGTAACTACCTGCGCAGGGATTCCGCACCTGCGTTGTTAGCGATATCCCGTGTACGATCCGTCCAGGAACCTACAAGATCAAAACGAACTATTACATGTAACTAATTACCTTAAACGAGTTTGGATGGACGACGAACTATGGCACAACAGTGATGGCTAGAACGTGATCAAGAACGACCCCTTTCAGGTTGATATAATCAAATTAATCGTAGAGGGTATATAGGCGCTGCTATAAGGGTAGTATATGCGAGTTTAATTGAATTATTATGATCATTATAACGTATAATCAAAAACGGGTTAAGGATGGTTAATGTCGGTCAAGAAAATAATAATTACGAATCATATTTGAACAATTTAACATAATTATGTTTGTCGGTGAACCGTAAAAGGTAAGGTGAATCATATTGTTAATTAAATTCCAATATTACAAACGAAGATTAAGGTGCAAGGAAAACATTGGGTCACGGGTTTGGACCTTGAAACGGGTTGGGTGAAAGAGTAAATGGGTTTTCGGATAAAATATAATAGAAATTGCAAACTACTCCCTGAAATATTAAGGTGGAAACAGAAATAGGTTAAAGTATAGGTAAGGGTACAAAAAGATATCTTTGAAAGTTATTTACATATAAATATATATATATATATATATTACTATTTAAAAATAAGATAAGAAATAAATAATAAAATAATAATTATTCGATAAACGCGATATTTTATTGGTGTAATTTATCGAACGTAAAATACGTCGGGTTTAAATAAAAATATTAATTTTCAAAAGTCCGAGTTGTTACAAGTTAAGGGGTGATTGTTGAACCTTGCAAAGAACTGATGACCAAATACCAAACAACTAATTACAAACTATTGCTCTAAGCTGCTGATCTTGCAAACAGCTATTAAAATGGGTTTATTATTATATTAATATATTATTTAAAATTTAATATTATGTGTTATCCGTTTTACTTAATCTCGGGTTTTTTATGTGTGTTATAGTTATGGCAGACGAAAATGTTCAGGATCCTCCGGCTGCTGAGCCACAACCGCAACAACAAGAACAAGTTCTTTCTTTGCTTTCGTACGACAAAAAGCATAACATTTGTGCTTTTTTCGGTATGAACTTCACTGATGAGGATATCTTTGGTGATTTATTGTCTTTTCTCAGACGATCGGGCATTCATTATGTTGTGACGGCGAGACCGAATGTTTATTTCAGTATCATTCGTCAATTCTGGAACTCGGCACGCTACGTTGAAGCCGAGAATCACATTGCAGCTACCATCAATGGGAAGTCTATTATTATCACTCATGGAGTAATTAGAAGAGTGTTGCAGTTTGGAGATACTATGGATAACCCATGTGAGTTTGATTGGAATGTGATTCGAGGTTTATTTAATCGTGTGTTTTATGCTGGGGATCTGGACAAGTCCATGTATAACAAGGACTACTTGTGCCCAACATACAAGTATCTACTGCATGTGTTAATACATTGCCTTGGTGGACGGAAGGGTGGCTTTGATGAGTGTCGCATCATGTTGCAATCAGCGTTTGTTGCATTGATTTTAAACAAGCCCTTCAACTTTTCTGAGATGATCTTCTATCATCTTAAGGAGAATTGTCTAGTGTTGAATTGACGCAAGAAATTCTTGATGTACCCTCGGTTTATTCAGCTTATTATCCAAGATTTGATTCGAGACTTGGTAATTGATCATACCATTCTGAATGATGTGCTGCCACTGGAACATATGACAGCCGATACTGTTAGAAGAATGAAGAGTTATAGGCAGGATCCACATCCAAGAACAAAAATATTGATTGGTCATCTGATTAATCAAGATTATGTATGTCCTTCTAATGATCGCTGGATCCATGATGATTCGGATTCCGAGCGTGAAGAGGGTCCATGTGAGAACGATGGTGATGATGATAATGGTAATGATGGTGCTGGTGATGGTGATCCGGGTCAACGACAAGCTGAGGGTGAGGCAGCTGCTGCTCAACGTCAAAGAAAAGGAAAAGAGGTGGCCAGTGGTGAGCCATCTAAACGTCGTGTGATAGCTGGTTCTGGTGTTTCATTTGGAGTTCAGCCTCCAAGGTCTTCTACTACACATAGACCGGCGGTGCCGCTTACTACTAGCACCCCAGAAGTTACATTGATGATGACGATGGTTCTTGATCAAAGGCTTGGTATCCATTATGTACTATCTGATATACCAAGGCCTCCTGCTAGTGTTTTAGTTGTTCCTCCAACACCGACGATGAGGCCTAACCAACCTCTGGATGTTACATTTTTGAGAATCACACGTCCTCAGGGTCCTATCCAGCCAGTGCATCCATCTATTCATACCATGCCAGCAACTCATCAAACTGACATGCTCTTGAGCTTGATTCATCTTTATGAGAATCAAATGGCTGCTGACCGTCAGGCTCAAGAGCGTATGCTGGAATATCAAAGAAGGTTGATGAGTTATGTTTCTTTCTGCCAAAAGGAGACTAGAGCCCTTTGTGAGATTGTTAGATCTCAAGGGGTGAAGACAAAAGAACAAGAGGATCTGATTCTGCAGCTTACATGTAAAGAAGATGTATTAAAGAAGCTCAGGAATGATGATCAATATCTAGATGAGTCAGGTGCAGGGGAAGTGAGCCGAAACAAGCTCACGATTCATCCTCTGATGCAGGTACTAGTGGAACTGCTGGTGATTTGGGAAAACAGTTAGTCGTTTATCAAGACTCGACTAATGCAAAACCAGTTGAATCGATAAAGGCTAATATTGTTATATTTATTGATGGTACGGGGGTGGTCAGAAGTATTGTGAATGCCGATGAGATTGAAGTGGGACAGTTTGTCGATCGGTCCTTAACACGAGAGCAGATTCTATACTGTTGTGTTAGAGGCTGAGGAAGATGTTGAAATGATAAACGACGAGGAAGTCTTATTTGATACGACAATTCCGATGAACACGGCGTTTATTTATGAAGATGAGGAGGCCGAGATTGAGGACGTGACGGCTGAGGAATACCCTGATCTGTTTCAGAGAACAAATGTTGATCAGGGTGCTCTTGTATTTACTGAAGAAAATGTTAAAGCGGCCGAAGATCACTTGGAGAAAGTATCAAAGGGTAAGAGTATTGACACAAGATTTGACTCGAAGCCTAATCCGACTGTTGCTGATATCCAAGGATGGTTTGCTTGCCGAAACAAGAGAACTTGGAAGATTATAGATGCATACAGATATGTTGATGAAGAACGAAAGCAGGAAGCCATTGTACGCGCTAAAGCCAATCATGACTTCTTTCAAGGCTGTGTCAAAAGTTCAAGGTGATATTATTTCATGGCTTTTCGATTCTGATTTAAAAGTTTGTATCATCAAATGGGAGAACGACGTTCAGTACTACGAAAACATTACTGACGTTCTCTCATTACCACGATGGGATGTACAGACCCTCGCGTGTCGACCTTTCATCAACCGTAGGGGAAATCGTCAAGCAGAATGGTTTCATCAACATCTGCTTTTGGAGGTCAATCACGGGTTTAAATTCTTTAAGCCGCAGATTCCAATACGTAAACGTATTGACGAGATAGATCCAAGAACGAGTTGGAGGAAGCTCGTGCATAAAGTTAAACCGCCAAAGACAATGAAGACTGTACCAGTCAAGACGCTTAATCAACATATTTATTTGTCTTTCAACCGTTGGTATTGTGATAATCGTACTAGCGAGGCCTTTATTGTTTTGGGAAAGGGTTTAGAGACCGAGCTGATTAAGATTATTGATCCAATGTGGCTCGTGAATTTGACGGAGACTAACAATGACGTGCTATTCAAGAATATAATATTGATCGAGCGTCGTGAAGACTATGACCGAGCGATGCAATTTCAACGTGTCGTTCGTGTATGTCATGAGTATGGATTTCATAGTTGTCGGGACTGGCAGACGAAGGCTTCAAATAAGTTAAAGACAAAGAGTTCAAGACGAGGGGGTGTCTGTTAGTACACAATAAGAAAGGGAGTGAAATTAGGGATTAATGGAGTTACACCCTTCACTTCTCACACTTCTCGCGGTAAAAAAACTTCTGAAATGATCCAATACATATATATATGTATACACACACACACACACACGTATATATGTGAATGCATATTAAGTGTTGAATTGGTTAATGTTTTAATAATAAAGATTCTGTTAAGGTTTTAAGTTAAAATACATAATTAAAAATTATATCTTGTTATTTACATGTTAAAATAATTATTTGGCCAATTATTTTTATAAACATTTATTTAAATATTAATTACAACTCTAATACTCTTAAATAAAAGGATTTATTTTTACAGTTTTATATGTTTTAAATATTTTTATAAAATAAATACTTATAATTAAAAGGATTTTGTTTTGTTACAATTATATATTTTTAATAACCTTTATAAAAATTATTTTGTAAATAAATTATTTTATAATCTCAATACCCGTTCATATCTCGATTCTCTATTAGTCCATTTGTTAATTCGTAGTATTCCCCGTTATTACACTTTCTAGGATTTGACTTTGCTACATCTTGAGCATGACGTTTATTTTACCGTTCTTTACTCACTCATTCCTTCGTTTATTCGTTAAGGTGAGTAATCACTCCCCTTCTTTTTACTTATTATAAATCTTTTGGGGACATATGCGTATTTACAGTATTTACTTATTATTAGTATTCGTAATAGCAACTGTTATCCTTACGTGATATCAGTTATGTGACTTACTTGCTACTTGTGAATTTGCTTATTTGAACGCATTCGGAGAAGTTCAACATATTTTTATTATGATCATACGATTGTCGTAATGGCGAGCATCCAATCGCATGACATTGGTTTCACCGACAACTCATGGTAACCAAAGCCCGATTCGCATGGTAACGGTTTAGCCCATACTTTATTATATGTATGAATTGTTTAAATGTTATGGCTTAATTGTATATCGCATTAAGGACAATTTGCTCATTTATTCATATTATATTGTATTGACTTAACTGGTATTTTACTCACTCAACCTTGTGTTGACAAAACTATTTTATTTTATACGCATATGAAGATTTAGATCGAACTGATTGCAAGATTGGTGAAAAACTTAGGGATGATTTAAGCTATAAGAATATAATCAAGACTTGTCTAAATTTTAAATTTGTATTTTATATTATTGCACTTATCTCAAGATTTATACTTGAATTATTTGAATTATTTAATTGAATTAAATAGATATTGCCACTTTTAAATATTGCATGATAGTACCTTGAGAGTTGTGAGCAATCAGCTCACGCCCCGACATTTTCACCGTAGGTTGGGATGTGACAGATTAAATGTGAAAAATATTCAATAGAGAAAAGAGGAACACTCATGAGCCATTTCAAGGAAGCTCCGGTTAATCTAGAACCAAATCCTTTGCATAAGCAAGCTTCTTTAAGATCTTGAGGGATAGGATTGATCTCTATCCTTTCACGATATTGAGAAACTTGTTCTTCGGGATCCGTAGTCCCATCATATAGCTTCATATTAGAAGCCTGGAACCGCTTTGGGATCTCAAGATCACAAATAGGAGTCGCGAATCTTGAAATTCTGTGGATGCTGGTAGCTGCTTCGGGTATTGGTTGAACTATCCCAAGAATGCTAGAGGCCAAGTCCCTTAGCTTTTGTAGCTCTTTTTGTGTTGTCAAATTTATTCTAGTATCCAATAAAGTCTCAACGTTACTCACAAGATTATTATTATCATAACAAATGTTACCAGTGCCGGGATTTCCGGCTAAGGATCCTGCTATAGTGTTTAAGTCTCTAGTAGTCGTGATACTGGAGGAAGGAGTTGATCCGGGTGTTCCTATTGTTGATTGCATGGGCAAGAAATCATCATAACAAATTCCTGAGAATCCCCAAAATCTAAAGTCTTAGGCTGTAGCAGAGTGGATGATTCTGCTACTGGTTTCTTCCCTTGAGATTGCATGTGATCCTTCATCTGCAATAATATATCGAATATCTCATTGTACGACATAAGGACATGTTTTGTAGTGGAGTATCCTGATCCATGAGATCCTTGAGAAGAAGTAAATCCTTTAGATCCTGAGATGAGTATCCCAGCGATGGTCGCCTTTTTCTGAACAACGGGTGGAAGAGGAAGAGGGTGCGAAACTCCAGAGATTAAGGACGGTGTTGGAGAACAAGTAGACTTCGATTGAGAAGCCATTTCAAGATTGAGCTTGAACGAACTGTGATTGTAGATGAACTTTTTGAATAAAAAATACTACTTGCCCCACGGTGGGCGCCAAACTGTTTTGGTCAAAATTACCAATGAAATTTAATGATCAAACTGTGTAAGTGAGGTAGTGTGTTCTTCACAATATCGCAAATGTGTGCGTAAAGCAGTAAATGAGTCAACGATGTAGCGAGGAAAAACCTTTGATCCTTAGTATGGTCTTCGGCAAAAAACCTCTGGAGGGGAAAACTATCTACCTGCTTCAAATTTACTAATAAGTAAAATGTGTTGCAACTCGAGAACATCTGATGAACAAGTCTAGAGTACAGAAGAGTGTTAATGTAGTGTGAGTGTTGTAAGTGTCCTATATTGTTCATCATAGCCTCCTTATATAGTAAAAATGCATATATTGACGATAAAAGTTATTAACTAAGTCTTCAAGAGAGCCATTGGACTTTAGTTAGCTTTGTTTCCATGCACTTATTGATCAAGTAATGAGTCACTAACCATTGGGAATTATTAACATGCAGTTTCAGTTGAGATATACTTCACAAGCATAACTGATGGCGAGGATCCCAGTCATTTAATGTGTCTTGAATGCAATCATTAATCTTGACGGATACAAGACTTGTTACAGGTGTTTGACCAAACATTTAATGAACTTTCAATGTTAATCAAGTCACCAATGACTATCTGCAAAAATATACCCGTTAGTGAACAAAATAATAGGTTCAGGATACTAAACTTGTTTGGGGTCCCTACTGGCAAGATATCAAGACTCCTGGTCCTATAGCGAAATTTTGACCCACAACAATAGGTATCAACTCCAAAAATATATAAGTTATATTTTATTGTGTTCATAAAGTTAGGTTTTGACGCCTAGCGAAAACTGTTATTTTTAATAAAATAAAGTTAAAATAATGTAATTTGTCTGTTTTAAGCATTTATGTATTTTGTGTTGCTTTGGGTTAAACTGTTATATATGTGTAATTGGCATCATGAATTCGTGATTTAAGGTTTGATTGGCTCAACTTAGTATTTTAACCATTTTATAATGTATATTTGCTAGCTTTATTGCGAGTTTATGGGTTATAGTTAGTAGAAGATTTTACTAAATGAAAGCATTTACCAATTTAAGATGTTTCAAGTTTAGATTTGTATAAAAATAAAATTTCATATCTTATCTTCTTTACATGACCAGATCTTCATTAAGTTGATATTGTCCCTATATTATCAAGAACAAGTTATGAGTAAATGAGCAGAGCTGAACCATGTTGAGGTATGATATAATGCAAATGAGCCGAGCTGAACTAGGCTGGGATCGGCTCATTTGTTTTGACAATCGCATGTACGCTCGTTCATTTAACTTTTCACGAACACAGACACTAAGTCGGACAAATATTGTGTTCATTTTAGTTCGTTTAAAACATGAACATTATCATGCTCGTTTTATATTCGCTCATTTAAAATCTAACAACAATCGAAACAAACATAACTGAACATTGATAAACATACACTAATTATACCTCTTTGAAAGTTAATCTAATTGCATTATTAAAACGTAAGGTTTCTTTAAAAAAATGTTTTTCTTATTAATATCTAAAACTTTAAAAGGTACAATTATTGATATATTTCATATTTGTTTGTTTTGTGCAGAAAGTAAAGGAGGCGGAGCCACTGAGTATAGACAACAAGACTTTGTATGAATGTGAAAGATAAGTGATTTTAGTATGCCCATCTACTTTTTGATTAAATACGAAATCCAAATTTGTAAGTCAAACGCGTTTAGGCCTGTTAACATCTATTTACGTATTGAACGATTTAATTTTTGAAGGATTTTGTAGGCTTATGAGTTTGCTATTAAACATTCTCAAAACTTATACTTGAAGATGTTTGGGCCTTGTTTTACGAGGATTATTTTACATTTTTCATTTATGTTTGTTTAAACTTTATTAATTTGAAGCGTTTGCAACCCTTTATGAGTATTAGTTAATTAACAATTTTAAACTATCAATAAAAAAAAGTAACCCGTGTGACACTGAGACTAAACATGATATAAGAGAATTGAAGGAAACATAAGAAAAGGTTGAAATATACCCACATAAATATATGTAGGCAAGTGAGGAACCACGTTGCCCCTGAGACATTTTCGTAAACACCAAAATCATTTAATACATGCAAAGTGTATTAAATGAGTATTTTTGTAGAATAAAAACATAATATATGAAAAAAGATTCCAAAAATAAAAACAGATGATGGTAGTAAAGCGCACAACAAACATTTTGATAAACAAAGGAAAAGAATTCAAAAACGGGACAATCTCTCTCTGACCCACGTCAGATCTCCTCCATATACACAATACACATTCATTTCTCCTTTGCTTCATTTATTTTATTTAATAATAATATTTAGTTATGGCGGCCTCCAGCCAGCGGATCTCCGGCTGCACGGGCGAATTGTTGAATTATCGGCGACGAGTGTTGTCAAAATCCTCCCAATTGGTATCGTATCGAAATGAATATGAATGGAAATGGAGAATGAAAGCTATCGTTCTGAGGACAAACTGCCCGATTGAGGTTAATAATAATAATAGGAGGAGGAGGAAGAAATCGATCATATGCGGGTATGCGTTACATGATAATAATAATAATAATGGTAAAGAGGAAGAGTCGGATGGGAAGGAGGTGAGAATTGGAGATCGGAGAGTGGAGGTTGCAGCGGCGGCGCTTCTTACCATGGGGTTAGGTGTAGCCAATCGGGTCCTCTATAAGCTGGCTTTGCTGCCTTTGAAGCACTATCCTTTTTTCTTGGCTCAGCTTGCAACTCTCGGGTAACCAAAACCATTCTCTTTTCTTTTTCATTTCAACGTCGTACTTTCTACCCTTCTCTTCTTCCCCAGGATGTTTTGTTTTTTTTTTAATTTTATTAATTATTAATTACTCATTTCTTATTTAATATCTTTTTACACATCACAAATCTCCACCAGTCATATTATTTGAAACATCAGATCTTCTTTTGTGGAGTGAAATGAATTATTAGTTATTAGTGGAGGTGCATGATATATATTCATTTAATGGACACAATGAATACAAATGTTGGTTCGTTATAATTAGTAGGACCGACTTTAAATAAAATACTTTTTCAAGGTTGGGGTTTGGGATTAGTTTTAATCATTTTTTAATTACATGTCCCAACATGACTCTAGGTTTTTGTTAATTTAACACTGGATTTTATATAGTTTATTGGATTTTAATAATACAAACTTTGGTCTATTGGTCGATATTAATCTTAACTTAAGAAATTCCTTAGATTAATCCTAACTTTCACTCTATTGGCTTCCACTGAGCCTTTTCTTAACAGGAACTAACCCAGTTAGTTTTTTGGCAAAATATGTCATTTCTACAAATTAAAGGGGACAAACGAAAAATGTAAATTAACTTAATAACTCAACGACACAGGCGCCACCACCACCGCGGTCGCCGCCACCGACACCACGACCCTCGACACCGCCACCACCACGACCGCCGCTGTCGACACCGCTATTACCACCGCGACCTCCGCCATTGCCTCCACCCCCACCACCGGTGGCGGAGGCCGTAATGGTGGTGGTGACGGTGTCGACGACGGCGGTCGTGGTGGTGGCGGTGTCGAGGGTCGTGGTGTCGGTGGCGGCGACCGCGGTGGTGGTGGCGCCCACTTCGTTGAGTTTTTAAGTTAATTTATATTTTTCGTTTATCCCCTTCAATTTGTAGAAATGACATATTTTGCCCTAAAACTAACTGGGTTAGTTCCTATTAAGAAAAGGCTCAGTGGAGGCCAACAGAGTGAAAGCTGGGATTATTCTCGGGAATTTCTTAAGTTGGGATTAATATCAGCCAATAGGCCAAAGTTTGGATTATTAAAATCCAATAAACCATTTTATATATAAAATGTGGATTTTTATTTTTAAACTAAGGGGCTGTTTGGTAGCTTCTGAATGGTTATTAGGAGGCTACATTTGAATGGAATTATTAAGAGGTTTACCAAAGAAAAAGTAGAAGAATACGACTTGTGATGGTTTACCATTAAGATGTTACCTCTTAACCATTCAGACTTAATATTACCTCTTAACCATTCAGGTTCTTTAACCATTAAAAGATAGCCTCTGAATAATCATTAAAAGACTACTAAACAGCCCCTAACATAATCAATCTTCCTGGATTATTATTGAGGAAACAAAACACACTTTTATGCCTCTATTTATTTATTTGTTAACAATTATACGTTACGTGTATATATTAATTTATTATTATGTTTGGGACCATCCCGGTAAACCCAAGATTCTGCACGTCTGTCAAGATGTCACGCTTACCCACATTTTACTTTCTACTTCTTTATTATCATTTACTAATTATTAATAAAATAAACTGGTTGTTAATATTTTTGTTTTATAAATTAAACAAAAAGATTTAGTTATGAATCTACCTGTGCTTATGATCCAGTTCTCTTTAGAAAACATATACACTTAGTTAGACTTCACTAATCTTTGAAACTGCATTCTTGAGTTTTTTATTTAAGGGATTGGAAAAGAAAAGATAAGAAAAATTTTCTTTTTTCATTCTTGAGTTTTTTCATTAAAAGAAAAGAAAAAGAATGGAAGGAAAAGTTAAGCCTTTTTTCCTTCAAAACTTTCCTGCCAAATATGGCCGGATTGTGAAAAAAAGTTTATATTTCATTACCATATTACCAATTTACCCTATTTTAATTTTTTTTTCATGTTGCCATGAGGACATAATTGTAAAGTTATAATTTTTTTTCCTATTTTTTCCTTCCAAGAAGTTATAACTCAAGAATGTAATAAAGACTTTCTTTTCTTTTCTTTTATTTTAACTTGAGAATGTCTTTTAAGTATATAATTTCTTTTCCTTTCTTCCTCTATCCAATCTTATCATTTCTTTTCCTTGTATTTTAAACCCGAGAACGCAGCGTGAGTGTCATTTCACTTTTATCCTGGACTACTATTAACTATTTTAATTGAAGATGCCACTTCATTTAAGTAACCAAAAATAAAAACATACATTTTTAAACAAAAATATAGCTAAAGTTTCATTAAAATTAAAACATAACATAATGAATAAAAAATATCAAAATGCGTTGTACGATATCCACTCGAAGTTGGAAATGTGTACTTGCGATTTGCAACTCATCTAAGACATTTTGGTCTAAAATTGGTTTGACCGGAGGATCCCTTATGTAGGCACGTGATATCACATTCGTATCTTTTAGGATCATGTTGTGCAATATAATGCATGCATACGTCTCTCTCCTAATATTGTCTGCATGGGTCTTCTAAGTATACCCCATTCTCCCTTTGTAACACCGAAAGCACGCTTTCACAAACGTTGACCAATTAGGGTAGACTCCGTCGGTAAGATTGTATCCACATTGAAATTCTCGCCCGTTTACATGAAATGGACAGTTAGGCGTATTTCTATTCTGTTTGGTGAGAAATATTAGAGATTGTATGCGAACATGGATGGCGTTATTTAATCCGGACGGACCACAAAATGCATGCCAAGCCCACTAATCTATTGAAGCTACCGCTTCGAGAATTGACCATCGGATATTGATAACTACCTCTCATATATTGGTTTTGCAACTGAGTAGGACACATTCTCCAAACAAGATGTGCACGGTCAATGCTACCCATCATCCTACGAAGGTGATCTTTTTTTCATTTGCTTGATACAAAAGCGCAATGCCGTGGCTTGTCTATGTAGGTAAGTACTCTATGCCGTATAACTGAATTACTGCATTACAGAAAAACTGCAAGCATTCACATATACATAAATACTCATTGTATTCCTCAGGAGTATTACTGGTTGCGAGTTTTTTAACTCCTTTTCACCTTCTGTCTAGGCCCTCATGAAACCATTCAAATTTTGCTTGTGTATCACCTACAATTTTAAGAACAAACTTTTCAACATACGATACCTTGGCCGAAATGTCACTTCATTGTATTTTTGGTTGTCAACAAAATAATCTTCTTCCATTAGAACCCGGTTACCTTATCGCAATCACGTAGCTTGTTTGACAATATCATAGAGAAATGGGAGATTAGTATCGATGTAGAATACTTCATCACAATCGTCAATGGAATGAATAAATTTAACTCGTCATCCTTTTTGTTTGTGTTTGTCTTTGTGCGGAATTTTGATAAATATGTTTGAATTTTGTTGAGGTAAAATGGTTAAAGCGGGGTATATATCGAATAGGTAAAATAGTTCATTTCTTTTTAAAATTTTAAACGACCATAAAGGCGTTGGATAACGGCTAGGTTGTTAATATCAAATTATCAATCGGTAAACATAACCCGTGGCAACTACCTGATTAGGGGATCCGCTGGTGCTCCGTCGCCCTTATTGTTAATTACATTTTTCGTCATCAAAATCTCATTTTCTACATATTTCGATGTGGCATAATTAAGTTTTTCGTCTACGTGATGATAGTTTCTATACTTTTCTTTTGGGACCAAAGTCCTCTTTTATTGTAGGGAAAATATAAAGTTAAAAAGCTTCTTCTTTTTTCCGTTTAATTCTTCCATATTATTATAATTATTTAAACAAATGCAAACTTGTTGGCCTATTGCAAAGCAAGAATGGTGCCAACAATTTTATTAAAGCTAAAAAAGCCTATCAACTTTGTAAGGACCTCATTGAACATTGATAAAAAGGAAATTATAATTCAGAAAACTTAATGTTTCAGTTGAGATATGTATTTTAAGCTTCGTTTTATAATAGTGAAAACTATTAATTTGTAGGTATGTGGTTGTGTATTTCTCGATATTACATTTCCGGTACCGAGCTGGCATTGTTACTGATGAAATGCTTTCCATGCCAAAAGCTCCACTTCTTGCTGTTGGTCTCTTGGAAGCTCTTGGCGCTGCTTGTGGAATGGCTGCAGGAGGTACTAATACAAACCATTCACTCAACTTTATTTATGCACATGTTTTCTCTTTAAAAATATTAACACTGCCTGTGGAACAGCCGTTCTGTCAGGAGCATCTATTCCAATTCTGTCGCAGGTAACTTGTTAAAACTAAGACTCTTTTTCTTTAATAAATTCTTTTATTTTTAACTGTCAATGACACGCCCAACACACACATCCTATTTAAGATGTCAAGTATTGCATCTGTTGGGCAGTGTTTAGTCGTGGGCCTTACCACCTCTCCATTACATGCAGAGCTTTCTAGTTTGGCAAATCATATTATCATATCTTTTTCTTGGAAGGAGATACAAATTCAACCAGTTACTAGGCTGCTTCCTTGTCGCCCTTGGTGTCATTGTCACTGTTGCCAGGTAATTTACTATCCTTATGTCGATCAACATTTATTACACACATGCATTCAAATTTTAAACCAGTAGTGTCCTTGTGCAGTGGATCTAGTGCCGGTTCATTAATGGAAGCTGGTTTATTTTGGAGTCTTCTAATGATCGTTTCATTTCTGTTTCAAGCAGCCGACAGCATATTAAAGGTTTGTAATGGCTTTCGTTAAACATGATTTATATGTTTTCGGTTACAATCATTAGTTTTCATGTCTGACTCTCCCGTGTTTTAGGAGGTCATTTTTTTGGATGCTGCAAAAAAGTTAAAGGTATGTAGGATGGAATTTGATAAATGTCTGCAATGCTTTTCTTTTCGTTTTTTTTACTATACTCGTTTATGGTGATATTTTACAAATTGATTAACAGGGTGGTTCAGTGGATCTGTTTGTTATAAATTCCTATGGATCTGCATTTCAGGTAGGTTGACTTTTTGGGCCACGTGACTTAGCTTTTCAAGCAGTTAAACAATGAAACGGTTTATGCATATTTTCTTTCGTGCAGGCGGTTTTTATTTGCGTTCTTTTACCATTTTTGTCAAGGTTATATGGTATTCCGTTTCATCAACTGCCAAACTATCTTTCAGATGGCGCAGCTTGCTTTTTAAACATGGGTACCATATCAAGTGGTGAGTGGTCCTTTCATCTTGCTTTTTTTTGTTGATCAATCTCCTTAATTATTTTACGAAGAGTTGGATTATTATCATAAGTCTAATAATATTGGATTTGCACAGGATGTGAGGGAGCTCCCCTGCTACCAGTGTTGTTTTGTATCGTCAATATGGCGTACAACATATCATTGTTGCATCTTATAAAAATCTCATCCGCGGTGGTATCTTCACTTGCCTCCACAGTTTCAGGTTGTAATATGCCCTCAATTTTGCTAATTGCATCCTTGGTTTTAAAAAGCATTGTGACGACCGATGCGTTTTGACTTCAAAAGCCGATGCACGATGCGCGAAGCCTGCGCGTCATGTATGCAAGGCTTGCATTATTAAAATAAGTACTAAAAGATAAATTTAAACACTAAAATATAAGATATCCTTATAATCTATGGTCAGATTTGTTCAATAAATGGTCTAACTTGTTCAAATACTCAACCCATTGCAATCACTTATCCAATATGTTCAAATAGTTGGTCAATTGCATAAGTTGCCTCTTCACGCATAAGATTGCATCAGACCATAATATAAGATTGTATCTATTTTATTGTTAGTTATGGCTTAAAAGGTTAAGTTAAAACAAAAATATTGTTCTGTCTAATAATTGTTGACATGTTGCTGATTGCAGTTCCAATATCTGTATTTGTGTTTACACTTCCATTACCATACCTGGGGGTGGCATCCTCTCTTCCATCAGGGTTCATAGCGGGCGCGGTTGTGCTTGTGATGGGCATGTTGATATATGCTTGGACGCCATCCGCTCCACCGCCCATGCCATCACATGTCACCACCCCTTGACATCATCATGATCATCTTTTTTTTTTTCTGTAACATAGAAATAGGTAGTTTTGTTCTTGCCATCATGCCAATGTAATGTTGTTGGCTATCAGATATGCGCATGTATTTTTGCCAATAAATGGGCTGGACCGATCCGACTATTGTTGGAAACTACATATCATATGAGTGTACGTTAGATAAGTTTTTACCTTAATAATTATCACATCCAAAATCGCAACGAAGAAGCGCGTGTGTGATAACGGAAGCTGGTTATCTTAAGGATTAGGCTAAATGTATGCTCTTCCCTCAACTTTGATTTTCTTCAACAATTTTATTTAACATATTACTATCCTCTAACAATTTTTAAATTTTATGCTTCTCTTTAAAACATTTTACTTTTACTTTTTTATTTTTATAATGTTTTGTTTTTATTTTTTTTGTTTCTCTTTTTGTGTTATTGTTCTTGATCATAATAATATTTATTATTACTACTATCAATGTATTATTATATTAATAAACCTATATATAAATATGTGTGTGTGAAAGACTGATACTAATATTAATATTATTAAAAATAAAAAGTATATTAATAATATTTACAATGACAATAATAAAAATAATTAATAATAACAAAATAGTTTTTAATTTTATATATTTAGATGTTGGAGGGACTAATATGTATGTAAATTATCATAAGGTAAAATGATAATTGATTTGATAAGTTTACGGCGGTGTACATGTACTAAAATTCGTATGGAGACGGGCGCGTTTAGCAACCAAGATTTGGATACCATAGTTAAATTATCATTAGAAGAGTTTTTGTTTTACAAGAAAACATTGAGTTTTAACATGAACATTGTTTATTGAAGTAATATACGAAATCGCAACGGAGAAGGGCGTGTGCAATAACGGAAGTTGGTTATCTTAATAGCAATCACATTCAACCAAGATTTGGTTACGATGGTTGTATTTATCATTAGAAGAGGTATTGTTTTACAAGAAAACATTGAGTTTTAACATGAACATTGTTTATTGATGTGATAGATGAAACAAAACATTAGAGTTTGGTATTAGTAGAAAAAAGAGCTTTAGACGCGGTTGATATTTCTTTTTTGACGCGGTTCACCTCTAAAACCGCGTCTAAAAAGGTTTCTTAATATCCACAAAAATCTATTACGCAAAAAACTCGCATCTAAAGCTATATAACAGCGTCAAATAATTTGGAACGTTCTTTTAGCCACGGTTTTTATACAAACAGCATCAAAAACTCTCCTTTTTAATTAACAATAAGTAACCAGAACAATGAAAACAAATATTTTTTTTCATAACTTAACTAAATTTATTTACTAACATATTTTCTAATTTAAACTTGCTTAAGATTTTCATTTTTAAAATTCATAGTTATGGATAGACTTTAATGATTTTAAATGCATAAATTTGAATTATACATTTCAAATTTAATAAAAATTAGAAATCTTAAAATTTGGTTTATTATGTAAAAAGAAATATATGTTTTATAAAAGAAATAATAGAAATACTATGTGAAAAAAAGATGCGGTAAACAACTAATTCGTACATAATGTAGGTCAAAACTATTAGTCTTGGTTATTCGAATATGGTCGGTTCCCAAGTCATAAGAATATCATTAAATGGGTCCAATTTGGATCATGTCTCACGGGTGTGATCCATTTGCTCCTTATATGAACATGGCAAGACCCCGAACCTATAAAACCCGGTTATTTATAATAGGGTTGGTTCGGGTGTCCTGGTAACACACGAAACAAGCCCATATAGGTAAATATTACAGAAAAAGTTCGGATATAACTTCAAATGTTGTATTTAAATAGGGTTTTAGAGATTTGTTAATTGTAAATTTTGTTGATCATTATTTATATATTATGAACTCATAAGGTATATTATTATGTATATTATTAAATTCAACTATCTCGCTAGTGACATGACCCAAATAAGTGTGGTTATTCCTGTAATTTGAGGGGTGCTGCTCCATTCACCAATCAATTTTTTGTGTTTTTCTTTTTATCTAACGCTTTTAGTATTATTCAAATAAAGTTTTCTATAGACCGTGTGTTACATGTAGGGATAAGCAAACTGGTAAGACCTACGAGACCTGATCCGGACTCGTTTAGTTGTATCCTAAGAATCCGAAAACCGACATTATTATAAATAATTGGGTCAGATTGGTTTAGGTATCACGGATTTTATGAGTCATACTCGGTTTATACTCATGCCTAATTACATAAGTTTCTACTAATATATTTTATAATATAATATAAAGTTCCTTAAATTTTCCAGGTTTAAAATTCATTATTATGGATAGACTTAAAATGATATTAAATGTTTAAATTTTGGATTATATATTTCAAAATTAATAAAACTCTGAAATCTCAAGATTTGGTGTTTTATTACGTGGAGTGGAAATATATATTTTACAAAAAGAATAACTATACTAACTGAAATAATGGAGCGAGAGCAGTTCCAAAAGAATAATTAGAGAGGCGGTAAATATTAACTCTTTCAAAACCCCTTAGCTAATTGTAGGTGTAGGGTACGTCAAACCCGGTACAACCTTTTATATTACATTATGTATTATGTTTATTACATTATTTGTTATTGTCTACTAATTAGGCCTATTAGGCTGGGGGTTTGTGGAGGTAACCCCTAACCGGGCTTGGCCCAATAAAGGTTAGGGTTTATGATGGTAGCCATAGAGTCCCTATATAAAGAGCCTTTATCATTCATTGAAAGGACCTTCTCTTGGACCCTTGGCTCCCACATATTTTTGTGTCTGTAAACAAGAGTTCATTCTCTTAGCAGTTACCTTCACTCCCCCACTTTTATATGACAGATCTGAGCAACCGGAGAAGAAGATCAAGGCGGTGGTTCGTTCATCTTGAAGACCAGGGAACTTGGACATGGATCCGACCCGGATCCATTCCATGTTTCTTGATCTTCAAGATGAACGAACCACCGCCTTGATCTTCTTCTCGGTTGCTCAGATCTGTCATATAAAAGTGGGGAAGTGAAGGTGACTGCTAAGAGAATGAACTCTTGTTTACGGACACAAAAATATGTGGGAGCCAAGGGTCCAAGAGAATGTCCTTTAAATGAATGATAAAGGCTCCTTATATGGAGACTTCATTGCTACCATCATAAACCCTAACCTTTATTGGGCCAAGCCCGGTTAGGGGTTACCTCCACAAACCCCCAGCCCAATAGGCCTAATTAGTAGACAATAACAAATAATGTAATAAACATAATACATAATGTAATAAATAAAAGGTCGTACCGGGTTTGACGTACCTTACACCTACGCTAATTAACTAGTTCATTCGAGCAGTTTTCACTGGTTCATATTCTTCTCCCTTTCCCCCTCTGTTCGAGCCTTAAAAAACCCACCAAAATCATATCTCCGATTCATCTACAATCTGAATTCGTTGCAGGATCCAGCCTTCAACTCGGTTTCACCCAATTCCTCAGCCTTCAACTTTAGTTTCTTCTCTTCTTAAAGGTAACCAGTTACATCTCCGATCATTATATGCTCTTAGTTTTAATTTAAATTACCATTGTTAAACCTCAATTTGAGGTCCAGTTTTGTTCAAAATTGTTGATGGGGGGTTTTTCTTTCTCTTGATTCAGAAATCGTTTCTGAGTTGTGGATTTCGTATAATCCAGTTTTTTATCAAGTGTGCAGGTATATCTTTGACTTTTATATTCAGTTTGAAATTTGTTTCAATAGATATGAAGTAAAGGCCTATCGAATGCTTGAACATTTATATTTTAAATATATGTTCACTTTTATAAATATAGATTGTCGTTGAGAATAATATGAAACGTAATGGAACTTATGGTAATGGGCAATCTGATCCATTAACTGAAACTCTTGGACCTAAGCACGGGGGCCGAACACGGGCGGCTTCATATTGTATAGGTAAAGGCATTATGTTTGTAGGGAAATCACAAGTTCAAGGAAGATATTTTAAAGATTGTAGGGAAAGGGTGGATAAGGTCCCGTATGTGAACGTGATCTAGAAGAGACAAAGTGTGTGCACAAGCTCGGGTTTTGGTGGCTCCGGCCCGGGTGGCTCACATATTGTATATTGAGATATCGAGGTAATATACAAGTCATATAATTCAAAGGTTATAGATATATACATATATTTGTTTATCAAAACGTTATACGGGTTTGCAAAATATATGTTGATGTGAATTGTTATAATAGCTTGATTCAAGGAGTGCTCAATTTTACTCTAGCCTATGGCTAGGCATACCCTACACGTGATAGATATTTGATGATATCCTCATGCATGAACATTGCGTGAAAGTACAAGTCGATTATGTCCATAAAAATTATATGTATATTCACGTTCCTCACGGGTCTATCAAAGAAGGAATATCAATCATGGAGCACATCGTAAATAAGTTTATTCAATGGCCAAGAAAGGCATTAAAGGTATATTAGTTTGATATATTAACTATATATTAGTCTTATCTTTTTATTATATTAGTATTTCATTATAATTTTTTTTGTTAATTGTAGATTTTAAACGCCTCAACTCATAATGCATTTAGGCAATTCAAACCTCACTCCAAATACACATTTGTGATATCGAAACGAGTGTTCAAGGCTATAGACTGGGGGTAGTTTATATATTACTTTACTTTATTTGTTTTATTACTTTATATTATAATAAATTGTTTATTATATTTGATGTCGATTTCGTCTGAATTTAATAATAATATTTATGTGGTCAATATTGCTTTTCTCGACAATATGAATAATGAGGCTCTTCTCGACTCCAATGTTGATCCATTTGAATTGCTTCAAAATCAGCATGTTCAACAACAAACAGTAATTAATTTGTTTGTTCTACTTTATTTTATATACCTATATACAACCGACCCTTTTTTTTTTCTACATAGTGTTGGTTTAGATAGAAAAATATTGAACATAGAAAGCAATAATACTTAAAATAACATGTGCTGAACACCAACTAAGAGTACAAAAAATAATCACCTTATATAGAATTTGGGGACAGAAGTATTGACGTTGAGGTATTTATGATTGTGCTAGGTTGTTACTTATTAGCTCATTAATTCAGGTGGCCCATTTTTAACTTAACTTAACTTAAATTTTTAATTATTAAACTTAAATGTATAAAATAATTAATTTTGATTATATTCCATAACAAATTATATGTTTTAGATTATCATTGCCAGAACAAAGTCAGTTCAAAAGTCTCAAAGCCAACAACCAAAGCCGAAGCAAACTAGGCCAGAGCAAAATAAGGCTAGTGTATGAAATAGATTTCGACAACTTACTCGAGAACTTGATGCTGGTTTTTTTTTTAAGTTTGGTGTACTTGATTAGAAGTATTTGTAATTTAGAATTATATTTTGTTTCATAGATTAACCGTCTATATTGTAAAGTTATGGATTTAATGCATTTTGGCGTAGCTGAAAATTGACTTTTGAAGTTTATATTGTAAAATTCTGGATTTAGTGTATTTTGGTTAATTGTGTTATTTTTTATAGATTAAATTAATTGTTAAAAATGAGCGTTTAAATAGATTTGGTAGGTTAAATTCAGGATTCGGCGTCATAATTGCAAATTATATATGCTCATTTGACGCAGTTTAAGAGCGCGGCTAAAAAATATTTTCTAGAAAGGTGAGTTGCTCATTTGCCGCGGGTAGGAGGTATTATATGCGGTTTAAAAGCGCGGCTAAAAATGATTTTATGAAAATTAGAGTGGAGCGTTTGACGCGGTTTTTGAAACATTTGACGCGGTTTCCAAAACCGCGTTGAAAAATAAGAATAGCTTTTGAGACCCTATTTTTTAACGCGGTTTTGCTAAAGCTCTTTTTCACCGCATCTAAAGCTAATTTTTGTACTAGGTTATTACGTTTGCTTAAAAGTACATCATTTATTCCCATGAATCTTAAGCATTGTCAGAAAAAGTGTCTCCATAAGATTGATGAGTTCACAATCACATATGTAGCCATAACACAAGTAAAGTGTTTCCAAAGTACATTCCCTTAAAAGATTTGATATGTTTCATTAGATAAACATAATAACGGTAGGAGACAAGCTAAATCATACTACTTGTTTTGCAACCTAGAGCCCCATAATCAAACCAAGAGACCATTTACGTAATTTCCTTGTGTTAGTACATCAACATATATTATACACCACCCATGTAATTAGGGATGTTACAATGTAAAGTGTACAGGGAGTAATTCTGTAACTGCATAAAAGAAATAGTGCATGGATTAGTTTGTAACTGTGTGATAATTCAGAGTCTGTAATAGAAAGTGTAGGGTCGTTGGTCGTTAGGGTTGTTAGCAGGTCAGTTGTATAATAACGAATTAATCAGTTGGAATGGATATGCTTGATTGATCGAATTACTCTCTTCTCTGATTTTCCCAATTCTATTCTATCAAGTGGTATCAGAGCGGGTCAATCCTTGGACACGCTTTTGATTTGAAACCCTAATTCACCATTTTTGTTCCCAAATTCTTTCAAATCCATTTCAATTCCAGCTGGATTGATCGATTGCTCGATCAATTCATCCTTGTTTTCACTTCAAATCAGCGTAATTGATCAATTGTTCGATTAATTACCTTCAATTCATCAATTCCAGTTCAATTGTCAAATGGCGACTCGTAATCAGTCAATAGAGCAGCGTATTTCCAAACATGATACATTGTTACAGAGAATCGATACAACAATTGGCAGCCACTCGACTCAATTCGAATCACTCAATTCAGCCTTATCTCATAACAATCAAGAATTGGAAGCAGCCAAGATTCTAATGACTGTGAATACGTCCAGATTAGAATCACAATTGGCAGCTTTAACGCAAAGTTTGCAGAATTTGAACAATAACAGGTTCAATACAGAAATGCCTACTAATAATAACCTTCATAATAATTGTCACACCCCAACCTACGGCGGAAATGCCGGGGCATGAACTGATTGTCACAGCTCATAAGGTTACTATCTTGCAACATTAAAAGTTTCAATATCTATTTAATAATTTCAAATAAAACAATTACAGTTAGGTACATAAAGTATAACGAAATTACAACAATGATTAATTAAGTTTGTATCCTAAAAAGCATCTCTACGTGATCTTCATCTTGCTAAACAACAAAGCCGATAACCCGCAAATGCGTATAAATTATATTTTTGTCAACAGATACAAAAAAAATATTTATTATCTTTACTACATGCTATATTTAATTGTCTTCACATTATTAAAATTATTTATTTATATATTCTTATTTTATTTTATTCGAATAATTATAAGTGTATCTCAAGTTATATTAATCAAATTATTTATTTAGATATTAGTATTTTAAGCATATCTTATATCTTAATTCTTTAAAATTATTTAAGTATTTAACTATATATCATGGGTAATTATTTGGGAATTTATAATTAATAAGACTATTAATAACAATGACCGTAGAGATTAATCGATTATTCAAGTAATAACATCTCGACCCCAAACATAACTTAAACCACATCGAAATCGTAATTCATTAAATTATGTTATATCATTTATAATTAATTTACATTATTATATTATCTAACTAGGAATCCTTGACGGTATATCCCGAAGAGTTTACTTTTCTCATCATCCTCATTTGTATTTCGTTCATCTGATCAGGTGAGAAATCACTACCCTTTTTACTTATTTTTAAACCTTTTTGTGGATATATGTGTATCGTATCATATTTATCTATTATCTAGTATTCAAAATCGCAACTGTTTAATCCTTGTGTGAATATCAGTTTATGCCTAACTTGCTATTTGCTTACTTGCTTTATTTAAACCGCATTCGTAGAGGTCCAACATATTCTCAGTCTAGTATGATCATGCGACCGTCGTAGTGGCCGGAGTCCGACGCATTGACAATGGTTTCACCGACATCTCATTTTTGGTAACCAATGCCCATTCGCATGGCAACGGTTTAGCCCTTTCTTTATGTTTGATTGTTTGTGTATGTGCTATGGTTTAACTGTTTATCTCACAGGAACAGTTTGCATCTTTCTTTATATATTATATATACTATTACTGTTGTGTCTTAAATTGGTGTTTTACTCACTCAACATGTGTTGTTGACAAAAATATATTTTATACGCATTTGCAGGTTATCAGCTTTGTTGTTTAGCAAGATGAAGATCACGTAGAGATGCTTTTTAGGATACAAACTTAATTAATCATTGTTGTAATTTCGTTATACTTGATGTACCTAACTGTAATTGTTTTATTTGAAATTATTAAATAGATATTGAAACTTATAATGTTGCAAGATAGTAACCTTATGAGCTGTGACAATCAGTTCACGCCCCGGCATTTCTACCGTAGGTTGGGGTGTGACACCTTGGTGAGTTCTAAATGCCGTCTTATGTATATCTAGTTCAAGCATTCTCACCTGGTGATAACCAGATCTTAAATCCAACTTGGAAAAAATAGTGGACCCTCCTAGATCATCCAAGAGTTCATCTATCAATGGTATAGGAAAACTGTTCTTAACGGTTGCTTCATTAAGCTTCCTATAATCCACACACATACACCAACTGCCATCTTTTTTCTTAACCAGTACTACTACTACTGGTGAAGCAAATGAACTAGTACTTCCTCTTATAACGCCCA